>NC_134490.1:35132407-35257759 GCF_040206685.1 Ascaphus truei
TGGGGAAAAAAAAATGAAAAAAAAAAATCAGGTTTTATAAATTTATGGCTTTAAAACAATAAAACAAAACACCGATTTTTTTTTTTTTTTTAAGTGCACAAGTAAGCAGGGGGAGAAGTGAGAGCAGCCAGCGCTTTATTTATTATTTTTATATATATTTTTATTTGTAAATGAACCAGAATTGATTTTTGTTCTTTGTCATGATGTGAAAGAAGATATATTAGGCTTCTGTATCCTGAGGATCTCGGCTCGTCTCTCTGTGATTCCACTTATCTTTCTTCTCGCCACCTCTTCCTGTCCTTCCTGACATACCTCACTTCCTGTCCCTCCCTCCCTCACCTTGGCCTCCTCTTCTTCTCTCTCCCCTCCCTGCACTGTTGCCCCTTCTTCTCCCTGCTTGCTCCCATCATGCTCTTGTACACAGTTCCTGCTTGTTATATAGGGGACGCGCGTGGTGTCGGACAGTATTCTCCGGCTGAGGTCGCATCCAGGGGCGTGATTTGGTTACCACTGTTTGTGTCACCATTGCTACGGGGGTGTCCCCTGGGGTCCCCTTTGTATTATCTGGGTCTCTGTTTATCCTTGTGAGGGGAATCGGGGCGTGCAAGCTGTCCTTCTGTGACCTACAGAAGTGGGACACAAACCATTGCAACGAGCAGTGTTAAGAATCACACAGTAATTATGTATGTGGGAAAGCTCACTCTTTCCACGCTGTTCCAGGTCTCTTGGCTCCTGGAGTGTATTTAAAGAATATGGGGTGTTTTTGTTTTTAATACAGGATTTTTGCTAGCGATTGTGTTGGTGGGTGGGTGGGGTGGGGAGGCATGGGTATATTTCAGGTGCTCAGTCTGACTCTTGCATGTGCTCAGGCAGTGACCTGGCTGGTTTAGGTATCACCGACTTGTTGTTTCTGGGTAGTATCATTAAGATGATAATCTGTATTGTGAGATGTTGCCCCCTCCCCCCCCCCCCCCTTCCCCGGGAGCTGTGTTCTGACAGGCGTGTCGTGTACAGCGTGACGCTGGCCGCAGCATGTTCCCTCATTTCCCATCTTCACCTTCTTCTCATTTCCCTCCCACCGCGGTGTCGGAGGGAGGAATGAGGGAATTGTATTCTTTTCTTCCTTGAAACCAATAACCTGTAAATTCGTCTCATTTTGTGCTACAATCGGATTTTTCTTTCCCTCCCGTTAGATGACAGACGTGACGTATTTTTTCCATATTTTTTTTTTTCTGCTCTAGGTTTGTAATGAATTAAAAAGCTCTAAGCACTGCACACACCCTCCTATCAGACTTTTTCTTTGCCGCATAAACAAAGCATAGCCACGGTGAGCTGGTGAAGAATGACCCGCGTGCACTGTGAATATAGGAAGCTTCCCACAGCACCTGAACAGTACAGTCTGGTCTGAACCCTTTTTCAGGTTATAGTGGGAAACACTACCTCAGAATCCTGAAAGGATTACATTCAATCAGTGCTGTAAAAGTTAGCATTGCATGTCTGCACGCCGATATACTTTGTATTTGTGACTGGGTACGCAGGTGCTTTAGCGATCATATACACAGAAATTGTAAAGAGGACTTTTCTGGTGTGTCTGGCTGAGAGGGAGCTGAGCAGATAGGGTTGGGAAGAGATGGGGAGACAGCGGGGGGAGCATGAAGGGGGGGAGTGTGTGGGGTGGGAAGCGGAAGCATGAGGGATAGTAAAACGGGGAGTGACTGGTAATAATGGCAAGAGGGGAGCGTAACAGCTAGTGAGGAGCGTGATGGCTAGTGTGTGGGGAGAGAAGAGGGAGCGTGACGGTAATGTAGTAAGGACAAGGAAGGTAGCATGGGGGATATGACAGATAGTGACGGGGGTGAAGGGTCTATGACCGTCACAGGGGAAGAGTGGCGTGAGGGAAAAGTGGGATGGATAGTGGGGGATTGTGGCGTGTATGAAGGAAGCTGGGTGGATAATGAGGGAGAGGGAGCTGGACGGATAGTGAGAGGGAGCTGAGCAAATAGTGAGGTAAAGGGGCAGATGAAGGAGGTAGAGGAGCAGATAGTGGGGGGGAGATGGAGCAGGGCGGATAGCTGGATGGATACTTGGGCGAGGGAGCTGGGGATCAGGAGTGTAGTAAGAAGAGGGAGAGGAGCTGGGCGGATAGTGAGGGGGAGAGGTAGCGTGGTGGATAGTGGGGGAGAGGAGGATTGGGGTGTATAGTGAGGAAGCGGAGAGGGGGATCGGGCGTGTAGTGAGGAAGGGAGTTGGGCGAATAGTGAGGGATTGGGGGGTGTAGTGAGGGAGCTGGTCAAATAGTGAGGAGGAGAGGGAGCAGAGCGGATAGTGAGGGTGTGAGAGCAAAGGGGGATAGTCGGTGAGGTATCTGGGCGGATAGAGGAAGGGGCTCTGGGAAGCTGGAGAGTGGGAGTGGGGTGGATAGTGAGGGAGAGAGGGTGTAGGCAGATAAGTGAGGGAGAAAAGGAGAGTGTGTAGTAAGAAGAGGATGAGTGGGGGAGGAGGGGTGGATAGTGAGATGGAAGGGGCAGGGAGGGAGAGGGCTGAGGGAGAGGCGGGGTGGGAAGCGGGCTGATAGAGGGAATGGGGCGGATAGTGAGGGGATCAAGTTCCAGGTGTTTCCTCTAGCAGGTTGAAGACCTAACCTTTACCCCATCAGTGCCACAGAAGAACTGGCAGAGCGAGGTTTAGTGCCTCTGATAACAGATCAGTCCCTCTTCTGGTCCCACGGGAATATTGTGGCTGCAGAAATTCGCCAGCGAGCGCTCTCCTCCTGCCTCAGCTTCTCTCCGCCTGCTCAGTCTCTAGTAAACAACATCGCCTTGGGGCTGCCTGTGTGGTGACAGGCCCTCTGGTGACGGTTCATTTCCATGGTCCTGGGTTGTCCCAGTGGAAATGTGAGCTGCTGATGCAATGCCTTTGTGTGTGAAACCCTTTGCGCTCCTATTTGGGACATTTTTATATGATTTTTTTTTTTAAATCTTCGCTCCCTAACACGATTTGGGAGACACGAAGGCCTAGATTCATTAAAGGTTGATATATGAAGAAAAAAAAACGTTATTATCGGTGTTGAATGCCAATTTTGTGTATCGACCTATTCAATAAAACCATATTGCCGGCGTTAAAGCAGTGATGAGGGGGGCTCTTTGCTGGGGGTGACGTGTCAGTGTTACTTTTAATGCAGCAAATGCAAATGAGAAGTTAACGCCAAATGCCTTATTCACTAAATTCGCATACCTGAAAATATCAGACTATTTTTATCACCAATCCCAGGCTGGAGTTAGGCCTATACCTACCTATGTAATTGGCCACTATATACATCGGCAAGATAAGATAGGGGTAACAAGATATTAGCCCCGCTCTCTTTCCCCAAGACATTAAAATTAAATGCCGGGGGGGGGGGAGGGGGAGGGGGTTGACACACCACGTGAGGCCTCTGTAACTTCCTGGGACTCATTCGGCTTGGGCAATGCCGCGGGGGTCATGTGGCGCTTCAGACTAGGTATGGGGGGCGTGAGCAGTAGGGGAGAGCAGGCAGCGGGGCGCAGGGCAGAAAGTTTGCGCACCCCTGCCCTAAGGCATCAAATAATTTCCTGCCATGGGGTTTTCCAAGAAAACCTACTTCACCTTCACAATAATAATAATAATAACTTTATTTCATATAGCGCATTTCTCCCAATGGGACTGAAAGCGCGTCACAATTACAGTACAGTGGGTGGTACGCAGCACTAGGCATGTTACAGGCACAGTCCCTCCCCCGTGGAGCTTACAATGTTTTGTGGTGCCTGAGGCACAGGGAGATAAAGTGGACTTGCCCAAGGGTTACAAGTAGCTGACATCGGGAATTGAACCAAGTTCCCCTGAGTGACACTCAGGTGCCATTGTTTTACAGAGTCGGTGCCTTTCCTCTGAGTCACTCCTCCTTCCATGGCTAGAGCTAATTAATGACAAATTCCATGAGTTATCGCCCATTTGTACAACAACGTGTATTTGCTGCCGAGATGCCACATTTTCATGTATGCAGGCGAGCTGCAGATCACACATTATGATTCCATCATTCCTGGTGAACACGGCAGATAATGTAGAAAAACCAATGCTGGAAATCACATGCAAATCCGGGGAAAGCAATGAGGCTCGATGAGCCTGGATCCAGCTTCTAGGTTGTAGCTAAAATAATGTTTCAGTCCTATTATGGATTGTTCCTAGGAGCAACCAGGGTCATTTATTAAGCGAGTGCTATGCCACAGGACGACACCTGGCACTACAGGGCACCTTGTGGCATAGTGCAGCTTGGTAACTATGTGCCCCAGTGCTTGTGACCTGTTCTCATTAAACTAACTAAACTGGTCCTGTGTGGTGACTGCCACCTCAGAGGGTGTCTTATTGCAGTGGCAGTGACAGCTGTTTCTTACCTGTTCTGCTGTCCATGCTTGCTGTTTGTTTTGGTTACCTTTCTCTGCAGTGGTTGCCCTGCTCTACACCTCACTTGATATACCATGTCCTCACCCCTCCCCCCCCCCCCCCCCGCACTGATATATAAAGGCGAGAGAGGTCTGCAGAGCTGCAAATACAATGTGTGCAGAACAGCTGTGTGCTGACAAGTACAAATAAACCGTATTAATGGCGTCATTATTATTCCCTAATTAAAAGCTAATAACGAAGAGTTAATTGCCTTTAAAGGATGGAGCAGCACGGTGTCAGAGATTTATCTCTGCTTCTCCGGACTGCCTGCACTGCTGATATTTTCAAAACTAATTAATTGAATCAAATCTCTCTGAAAGTGAATCATTTTCTTGTGTCAGTTTGAGAAATTGAATTTAAGGCTGTTTTCTTGGTATCAATTTTCTCTGCACACTTGTTCCTGGAGCGGTGAGGAGATGTGGGAGGGGGTGTGAGAGCGGTGTGTGTGATTTTATTTGTATGTATGTATGTATGTATGTATGTGTATATGTATATGTATATGTATAATATATATATATATATAGTATATATATATATATATATATATATAATATATAATATATAATATATATATGTGTGTATATGTATGTATATATATATATAATATATATATACATATATACACACACACACACACACACACACACACACACGTCACATATATATCTTTTGCTGTAGGATGTCTAAATTCATGTTCTCTGTACTGTACACTCTTTAAAGACAGAGGGGTCCTGATTGCGGGTATTACATGGGCTCTGAGGCCTAAGGGAGGTGAGGGATTTTATCTAATATTTATTTCTGTTCCTCAACCTACCTTCATCACTTAGTGAGGGAGGGGGAAGCGTTTTAATGCTAAGTGCCCAGGAGGTTAAAATGGGGGGGGCTCTCCAAAGCCCAGGGAAGTCTAAAGGTTACCATGGTAACACAGAAGCTAGATTAAAAGACACATATAGGGCCTCTCCTGGGGATTTGTGCTTTAAGGCCTGGAATCCTGCTGGGGGTAGTGTTGTGTCGGTCACCGGTACGAATCCCTGCCTGTATCCTCCATTTCTTCCCTTATAGTGCCCAGCAGTTACTTTACATTAAATAAACCACAAACTAAACCATAACCTGAAGAACGGAGTAGGAAATGGGATAGAAGCTGTATAAAAGGGACAAAACCATCCCCTTATCTTAAACGGGTTACCGGGAGAGCAAGGAGCCACCGGTGGATCATTTAACCCATGATTACCTGTCACAAAATGAACCTCTTAGTAGCCAAATTAAACACACACACCGCTCCCCAAATTGGGTTGAATTCAATGCGCTGCTTGACCTCTGCTCTCTAATTACCGTATTCCGAGCACTTGTCAGAGAATATGTTCCAAGCCGCGTGTTCCCTGAGGCCCCCCCCCCCTGCATATCATTGTCTTGTTACCGGTTCATTTCTCATGTGAAGTGGTAAATGTTGCCCCTGCAGGGGCTATTTGTAGGTGTTTTTTTTTGGGGGGGGGGGGGGGGTGTAGTTTGGGCTCTTGTAGTATTTTTTGTAAGATTTCTGTATTTTGGGATCAGCAAGATGGGGGGATAAGAAGTAAAATAATGTTATTTGTTTGTTAACTAGATCTGTTCATATTTGATGGTGTTTAAGGCGTGTAAAATAGTGCGCGCGCGTCAATTAGAATTGGCTGTGTCCAGGCCTGGTGTTCTATACTTCAGCCGCGCGCGCACGGCAGTGACCGGTGGCGCGGCAGATCACAGCAAATACATGAAAATTTATATTTTCGCGCTGCTGCCGCGCCACGTGACGCTGCCAAGCTAATCACAGCGCGGCTATCACTGTGAAGTCTATAGTCACGCCCCCTCGCCGAGCACGCCACTGCTTACAACATATAAACGATACGCACGTGCATGCGCAACACCAGGCGCGTGACCGCACGTGCACCAGCGCCTACTATATAACAAGCCTAAGGCAGCGGCACTTAACTCCAGTCCTCAAGACCCCCCCACAGGTCAGGTTTTCAGGATTTCCCCACTTCAGCACAGGTGGCTCAATCACTGAGCCACTGATTGAGCCACTTGTGCTGAAGCAGGGAAATCCTGTAAACCTTATCTGTTGGTGGCCCTAGAGGACTGGAGTTCAGAACCCCTGGTTTAAGATTGCAGAGGTGTGTGTGTGTTGTGTGTGTGTGTGTGTGTGGGGGGGGGGGGGGGGGGGGGGTGTGTGTGGTGTGTTTTTCAGCAGTCATCCAGAAATCTGCCTCTCTTCTCCGGGTCTAATCTGGCTGCTCAGCTCTTCTCAATCATATTTTGGGTGGAATTAAGAGGTTTTCTTTCCAGTAATTTGCAGTGCTGTAGGGATGGCTGCCAGAGGACACATTAAATCTTTATTAATAGGGTCCGCAGCCGATAGACACAAAGAAACGTTTTGCTGCAGAGCCCATCAGTTAACGGGGAGATGAAAAGAATAGGATCATTTGTCAGATGCGGCGTTTGTATGAGGGCCACAGGCACGCGCTGCGCTTTGATTTATAATAGTATTTCTTCTCTGGTGCTGTCACAGCTCATTCTTTCATAGCCCCGCATTGACTTGAATGGGTGTTAATGCATGCTTATAGCACCATTTAGTGAGTCCGGACCATATTGCTGATGGAACTGCGCCCTGTAATACAGCGCAGGGTCACTGCTCCAGCGGTGACCTTATGGGTGACACTCACAAGTACAGGGCCTTGCAGGGTGGGTCACTGCTCCAGCGGTGACCTTATGGGTGACACAAGTACAGGGCCTTGCAGGGTGGGTCACTGCTCCAGCGGTGACCTTATGGGTGACACTCACAAGTACAGGGCCTTGCAGGGTGGGTCACTGCTCCAGCGGTGACCTTATGGGTGACACTCACAAGTACAGGGCCTTGCAGGGTTGGGTCACTGCCGGAGTTTGATATTTCTTTCTGTTCTGCATTTAACAGCAGTCGCTGCTCCTCTCTGGGAGGTCTTGTTCTCCTTATTTGGCATCGTTAATAATAGCGGAGGTAATTAGTACGCCTAGCTGAGAGGCGAAAGTGCCACCCTGGCACTACCCTCCTCTGCCTTCATCTCTCTCCCCACGGCGGCATTGGTGTGAAGTATCTCTTTATAGGACCTTCTGTGCCAGTATTAATATTCATACAGGTTATAGGGTTTGAAATAAGGAGCTGACTGAGTGGGAAGGATAATACAGTGTCTTTGCATGTATACAAGATATAACTGACGCACGCACTCCTATGTCTGTTCTGCAGGTGAAAAACAGTTTTAACCCCTTCAGGGCTATGGAACAGGTGATAATAACATTTGTGATATAAGCAGTGACATTTTTAGAAGTACAGTTCAACGTGTGTGTGTTAAATATATCTTTTGCAGAGCTTAGGCCAGTGTTTTTCAACCAGGATTCCTAGCAAGATTTGGGTTCCTCGTATCCCCGTAATTTTCAGGTCATTTGAAAATTGTACCAAATACAGAAGAATTTACAATGAATCAGATCTCAGACACACTGTTAGAGAGGGTTGGGGATCCTTACAATGCATCTGATCTCAGACACGCTATTAGAGAAGGTTGGGGATCCTTACAATGCATTTGATCTCAGATACGCTATTTGAGAGGGTTGGGGTTGCTTACAATGCATCTGATCTGAGATGCGCTATTAGAGAGGAACGGGATGTAACCCCTCCCCGCCCCGGCTCATAAGGAGTTGTTGCAGGTGAGGTAGTGTGGGAAGTGCAGATGTTGGTGCATAGACTCATACCTCTTTTCAGGGGTGCAGGGGTCCGGGCTGGCTGGATGTGCAAGCTTTGCATGGTGGTAATAAAGGGCGCCAGGAACTTTGTTCACAAGCAGGACAGGTTTTATTCTTATTGTCATACATACAGGATTCTTCCCTGGGATCCAGACAGCTCCACAGGGAGGCACACGTGGCTTTTGTCACATCTTCTGGTTCTCAATAGCGGTAGGAATATGCCCTCCATTATTCTCAATGCCTGAATTTAATTCCAAACCCCCTATAATGGGAGCCTGGCATACTTAGACGTTGGATTGCCGGTACAACAATCCTAATGTGGTGCTCCCCCCAGTGAGTCCATGTCCTAGGGCCCCCAGGCCACGATCCCACCACATCACTTTCCTCCTGTGACAAAGGGTGAGAAGTGTTTCTTCCGCAGAGCAGTGACCCTTCTAAGATAAGGGGCACGTTCCCCGCACTATGAAAATAAGAAAGGTGACCCTACTTTTAAACATAATGTTGTACACTTAGAAGACTAACATATAACCGTGTGACACCCCCTCCTTTTACTCCTCTGGGACCCTCCTGATGTTCTTGGGGTTCTCCGGGGACCAGAATCCTCTTACCATATTTATACTTGTAGCCCCCCTTTCCCTATGACTAAGGGAACGACGCGGACGACTACGCGTGCTGCTGTACGCGTGCTGCTGTACCTGTTGTACGCGTGCTGCTGTACCTGTTGTACGCGTGCTGCTGTACCTGTTGTACGCGTGCTGCTGTACCTGCTGTACTCGTGCTGCTGTACCTGCTGTACTCGTGCTGCTGTACCTGTTGTACGCGTGCTGCTGTACCTGTTGTACGCGTGCTGCTGTACCTGTTGTACGCGTGCTGCTGTACCTGCTGTACTCGTGCTGCTGTACCTGTTGTACGCGTGCTGCTGTACCTGCTGTACTCGTGCTGCTGTACCTGTTGTACGCGTGCTGCTGTACCTGCTGTACTCGTGCTGCTGTACCTGTTGTACGCGTGCTGCTGTACCTGTTGTACGCGTGCTGCTGTACCTGTTGTACGCGTGCTGCTGTACCTGTTGTACGCGTGCTGCTGTACCTGTTGTACGCGTGCTGCTGTACCTGTTGTACGCGTGCTGCTGTACCTGTTGTACGCGTGCTGCTGTACCTGTTGTACGCGTGCTGCTGTACCTGTTGTACGCGTGCTGCTGTACCTGTTGTACGCGTGCTGCTGTACCTGTTGTACGCGTGCTGCTGTACCTGTTGTACGCGTGCTGCTGTACCTGTTGTACGCGTGCTGCTGTACCTGTTGTACGCGTGCTGCTGTACCTGTTGTACGCGTGCTGCTGTATCTGTTGTACGCGTGCTGCTGTATCTGTTGCTCAAAGGAGGTCTAACCCTCCGCCTCTGGGAGCCTGGGGTGAGCTCTTTCTCCTTGCGTGCAGCGCCTCCAACTATGAGGGATCCCAGCGTGGGCGGGGTAACCCCTCACAGGAACCAATCCTATGCACTTAGGATACCTGCCTGGGCACTCCTGTACTCAGGTGTCACCGTCGGATCTAAGGATCAGTCGGGTCCCACACCGTGGGGCCTCCAACACCAATCCCCTCACTCCTTATGAGTTCCGATCCACCTCATTGAGGTGAGCTCCAGCTGGAGTGTCTCACTTAATGTCTATATAGCCTGTGCCCTGTTCCCAGGCCGCAGGGCACCGAGTGGACGTCCGATCACCGGTGTAACAACACTAATAGTCACATAGGGGAAGAGTTCCTATCTGGGGCCTTCCCTACAATACTCCGCTGGGGTGACTCAGGGCCTAGCTGGGGGCTAAGGCCTAGTCCAAGGAAGCACTGCTCCCTGGACACTACCTGTTCCGTTGCCTCCTCTGTCAGGACTGACTCGCGGGGTGTTTTCGCACCAAAGCTATTCCCTACCTCCTAGAGTATGATGGAACTTGTAGTCCCGCAGTACTCTATGCGACTAAGATGCTGCCACACATCTGCCACTGCGCATGCGCGCCTCTCAAGATGGCCGCCCCCACACTCCCGATGCTTTGCAGAGCTCCAGTGGCTATTTCGGCAGTTCCCCCCCTCACCAGAGGTAAGGAGGAGGACTCGGCTACATCCTCCCCCTGGTGGAGAAGCCGATGTCTCCGCTTGGGAACAACATATATACAGGATCTTATATAATGAAAAATGCATATACATACATACATACAACTTAACTGGGTCAACACATCTAAACCAGATTGTACAATTCGTTGAGCATGGTCATTACATAGGCAAACGTGCTCTCAGACAGCTGCTGAGACTCATAGTGAGGTGCCCCTAACGAATCATACGCCATTCTCATTGGAGGGCGTCTCACTCTTTGTCTCCTATCAGTTTCTTCTCCGACATCTCCTTGGGTGGAGAGGCTACCATCGGCTTGAGGCCCTGGCCCTCTTATAAGGTGTGAATCTGGAACTACATAGTCTCTAGTAGCTACGAAACTCGGACTCCTTGGGTCGCGTGGTCAGCTTGTTGAAGCCACTGGGGAGAGTGCAGGGGGAACATGCCCCTTACCCGCTACTACTTCTGGTGGTGTCCACCAGTCTCCATTTGTGTTGGCAGAGGTTCCTTCCAAAGGATCCTGAGTATTTTCCGTCACTGCATCTGGGATTTCGCTGGTCTCCTCCGGTTCACTTGCCGGCTCTACTGAGGATGGTTTCTGCCACTTGAGGAATAGGTAGCAAGTGATTTAGATGCCAGACCCTTACCCTTCCACCTGTATCTTGGATACGGTATACAGGGAGGCCCGGCATCTGTGACTACCTCGAAAAGAGCTTCTCGCCAGCAGTCCGTTAACTTATGCTTTCCCGGTATTCCTAAATTTTGCAGGAGAACTGAGTCTCCGGGCTGAAGTTCCCGATGGCAGACCTTGTAGTCATACCTCGGCTCATTCAGCTTGGTGGTGGCCTTTTCCGCCAACTGATACACTCGACAGAGGATATCCTGCAGCCGTGGTCATATTCGGTACCCCATCAGTGGATACTCATAGACGAATGTCCACTGGTAGTTGTACCTGTCTGTCGAACATCATGAAATAGAGTGTGTACTCGGTAGGTTCATGCCGGGTGTAGTTGTAGACATGCACTAACGGCTCGACATGCATGCTCCATTCGGCCTTCTCAGAGCCCTGCAGAGTGCCTAGCATATCCAGTAGGGTTCGGTTGAACCTTTCCGGCAGGGTATCTCCTTGAGGGTGATAGGGAGTTGTGCAAGACTTCTCGATAGTGTGCAATTTTTGAAGTTCTTTGATCAACTTGCTTTCGAAGTCTCTCCCTTGATCAGAGTGCATCCAATTAGGTAACCCGTAATGGATAAAGTATTTCTCCCACAGTACTTTGGCTACTGTGAGAGCTTTCTGGTCTTTGGTAGGGAACGCTTGAGCGTATCGGGTGTAATGGTCTGTCACTACCAGGACGTTCCCGATACCCTTTGAGTCTGCCTCGATGCAGAGAAAGTCCATGCAGACTAGGTCCACGGGGCCAGAGCTCTTTAAGTGGCCCATTGGGGCTGCGCGTGTAGGCAGTGTTTTTCACTGTATGCACCGCAGACACCTCCAACGATAGTGTTCCACTGATTCCCGCATATTGGGCCAGAAGAATCTATCCCTTACTAGCCTAAATGTTTATCACCAACTAATCTCAGATGACCTTGAGAAGTTGACAGAAAACTCAAGAAAACTGAAAGACAATCTCAGTAGAGAGGAGAAGGAAGCCTTGAAAGTTTTAATGGATGACAAGTCCATCACCATCAAACCAGCAGACAAGGGCGGTGGAGTGGTGGTGATGGACACTGATTATTATCTAGAAGAAGCAGGGAGAATCTTAGGAGACGAGAAAACTTACCGTAAACTGTTAAAGGATCCGACAAAGGACTTCAAAAAAGAACTAGACGTTGTCCTGGATAGAGGGAAGGTTCAAGGAATATTAACCACGAAGGAATGCGGTTATTTGAAACAGGAAAAACCAATTTTACCAGTGTTCTATTTTCTGCCGAAAATACACAAATGACGCTTGTGACAGATGACGCTCCTGACGAAGCTGTATGACGCAGCGAAACGCGTAGAGCCTGATCCAGAGCTTACTCAGTCAAGCTGCAGCTGACTGGAAGCGAAGACCAAAGACTCCAAAGACTCCAGACGTTTGTGCGCTCCAGTGATCCCCCCCTCGGTGCCTCACAGTCCATTGCCATCGGATGTGTCCAGATACCACCCGGAAGTGACGTCAGACGCCATCGCGACGACAACACTAGGAACAGAGGAGGACGGGGAGACAGCACAGCAGGCGCACTGAGCGCTAAAAGAAACCTTTATGTGCCTGATATTAGTGTACAGAATGTGAGTACATTCCCTACCATTTCACTGTTTATAAAATACTGCTTGTTGCAAGCTATACTATTGGCCGTTTCTTCTGCTCTTCTTTCACACATATTTTATGGGAAATTGAGCTCCACCATTCCTGAAGCAACCCTCATAAAGGAAGATCAAGAGGGGAGAAAAGACCTACCCAAAGAAACCTCACCACCATATCATTATCTGACAGAGTCAGAGAAAAGCGAATTTACCCTATATGTTGCTGTAAGTAGGTTCTCCCCCAGAGCTAAGATTTACGCAAATTAACTCATCATTGAATCACAATACTGCACAATTATTGTTTGTATATGTTTTTTATTCACATGTTGTTTTCCTGACCGGGTCGCTCACTTTCCACAACCAACCACGAAAATACACAAATGCCTGGAAACCCCACCTGGGAGACCAATAATATCCGGCATTGGGTCCCTCACTCAAAATTTATCTGAGTATCTAGATTTTTTCCTTCAAAAATATGCGACTGCGGGTAAATCATACTGAAAGGACACGACGCAAGTCCTAAATATATTACAGGAGATATGCTGGCAGGATGATTACATACTGGTTACATGTGACGTTAAGTCCTTGTACACATGTATAAGACACTTAGATGGGATTGAGGCAGTATCAAATGTAATGTCTAGAGATACTCTCATTAAAAAAAGAACAGGGCACCTTCATTCTAGACAGTATCAATTTTATTTTAGGACATAATGTCTTTTGGTTTAATGACGATCTGTTTTTACAACTTTGCGGGACCGCGATGGGCACACGGTTCGCCCCAAGTTTTGCTAATATTTTCATGTCAAATTGGGAGGAGAAGACAATATGGGCAAATAATCCTTTCAGTACGAACTTAGTATCATGGCATCGTTATATTGACGACGTGTTGTTCCTGTGGAAAGGAAGCGAGGAACTTTTAGGAGATTTTATTAATTTTATAAACAAAACGACATTAATTTGGAATTCACTTCTGAGCATAGCAAAGACTCCATCAATTTTCTGGATCTGACGATCTATATAGAACAAGGTAAAATTAAAACAAAAACCTTTTTTAAGCCTACTGACGCGAATAACTTTCTGCTGTCCACAAGTTGCCATCACCCACAGTGGCTCAATAACATCCCCTTTGGACAGTTCAGGAGAATCAAAAGGAACTGTTCAGACCATGAGATTTTCAAAAAACAAACGCAGACATTAGAGGGAAAATTCCTGGAGAGGGGATACCAACCTAGAGTGATAAGCGAAGCAGTTAAGAAACTGGAAGCAATCCCAAGAGAGAATTTGCTAAAAACACATAAAAAGACAAGCGAGAATAGTTTTAATTCAGCATTTATTACTACTTATAGTATGGAAGCGAATAGAGTACGGGACATTATACGAAAGCACTGGCATGTGGTCCAGAAAGATCCAATCCTGACTGGACACATACCTGATATACCTAGAGTAATATTCAGGAAAGCACAGTCTATCAAAGCAAAATTAGCGCCAAGTACATTTAGGAGTACTAAGACTCCAAATGAGAAGCAATGGTTACCCCCTCCGGTGGGCTTCTTCGGATGTCATGATTGCAAAGCCTGTAAACAAGTAGCAAAGGGGGAGCGAACAGTTTTTAGCTCAAACACCACAAAAAAGGCTTTTAAAATAAAGCAAATGATAAACTGCCGAACTGAGTTTGTGGTTTACCTGCTTGCTTGACCTTGTGGCCTCCAGTACGTAGGCCGCATGTCAAGACCTCTTAGGGTCCGAATACTGGAGCACTTGGGCAATATACGCAGGCAGGTAATGACACACAACGTTTCCAGACATTTCAGCCTATGCCATGGAGGTAATCCCGAAGGTTTAAGCTACAAGGGGATTGAGAGAGTAGACCCACATTGGAGAGGAGGGGACAGACTTCTGAAACTTTGCCAGCGCGAGACATACTGGATCTATAAATTGAAGACCCTGACCCGGAAAGGTCTGAATATAGACATAGACCTCGGGGCCTTCATTTAGTAGACAGTATGTCTCGAGAGACATATAACATTTGGGGACACGTCCATTTTTAAGCGTCACCATATGTTCTAATAAATGCCATCAGCTGTTATTTTAGAATAAAATTGAGCATGATTATGCATCTATTCAGAAATGTAATATTGATTCTTTTCTGTTTCTGTCATGATCTATTTCAGATGACACGTCTAATCAGAATCACCGATTTGATGTATATATGACCATATCTATGCTCTATGTGTTATAAGATTTTTAAACCATTTAAAAATATGCGTTTAAGTATTTAGACAGAAAAAAGTAGTAATAATGTGCAGGACTTTTATTCATGAATTTTAATAAGCAATATGTTTTTAATAACCTACCGCTGTGATATTAAAAAAGTAACTATCTATTTTAACTATTTATACATGCTTTTAATTACTAATATGGACTATTGTGCTGTATTAAGCAACCTGCAAAACACTGTATTCAAGCAAGGGTTTATTTATTTATTTACTTAATCAACTACATAGATGAACTGTGTTAGACTCTGTCCACACGACACTATGATTTCTTCGGGCATAGTGCATGTCTTTATTAAATAGTGATATGGATACCATGCCATTGATGTTAGGTGATGTGGTAGGATTTAATGAATTAAGTGGGTGAGCGCGATGCATGAGCGCTCACTGCCACTAAAGATCCGACAGCAGATGAGTGAGAGTGGTGATACAGCTTGCAAGCAAGGGAGGGACTCAGGGAGATGATCGGATTGGCTGAGGGATCTCTACAAAAGGCCATGACCCCAGCCATACCTTTCTACGGAGCCTGAGGAAGCCCAAGAAGGGCGAAACGCGTTGCTACAATCCCTGAGTACTTTTGTTCAACTTCAGCCACCGTCAGAAGCAGGAAGCAGGAGCACAGCACACCATCCGGACGCGGAGAGCTAGCTGCGCACTTGAGTATCCTGCACGAACTTTCTCTGATGTTTTGGCTCTTTTTATGTTATTCCAACTCTTAGTCGTTTTTGACTAAGTATTTTTAATTGTTTTTTAGTTGTTTTTTGGGACGTTTTCCTGCTGGTGTTTAATAAAGATCAGGACTATTTCACCCTTACACCTTTGTGCACCATTGTGTGGTTCAGGCACTATTTGAGTGATTGAAACTCTCAGCTGAAGGTTTTTGGTTTTGGAGCACCACGGAGGGGAAAAGATACCTATCATAGCCCTTACTCACATATGGCCATGTGAGTTTTAACTTACCTTAACACAGTCACGTATTAACCCACCTCTGTCCCTTCACCCCCCTCTTTTCCCTATTGTACAGTGTGGAAACTAGGAAGGGCGTTTTGACAGCCCTGTAGTGAGGTGTAATCAAAGATACCTCCCCCCAGAGACCACTCACGCTTGCCCGTGTGAGTGCACGCAGTATATCTCTGCGCTTTTTGATTTAAATACAATCGTCTACCTCATAAGTATATTCTGCTTTATCCCTGACGTATTTGTTTTTATCTCATTTCACTCCGAGGACAACATCTCAAGCTATCCCTACAGAGAAGACCAGAAAAGTTTCACTTCAGACCAGCGGAGAAGAAAGGTACAAGCGGAAGAAACACAGAAGACACAACAGCAAAAGTAAAGATACCTTGATGTGAAAGCATTTACACAAGGTCATGTAAGTGTTTATGTTATTTTACACTTTATTTCACATCACAGTTATTAACCACTCTAGTATCGGTAATATTTGTTTAGTTCCTCAACCTGTGCTCCCCCATTTTTGTTCGTTTTTCTGTACCATTAAGGACTCTGGATAGGTCATATTTGGGTTCTCGAGCAACAGGAAGAGTTTCGGAAGGAGAGGGGACCCTTAAGTACTATTTAAAGTTGTATTGTTCTATTTTTAGATTTTCACCACCCCTTATTATATCCCATTAGGGTAGCGCCCGGGCTTTTTTGTACATAGCCTAAATGTTTTGTCCACTCCCAGGTGTCTGTGATCATCGTGCAGAGATCATAGGACAGTGTAATGCAAACTTCTGGGCAGGAGGAGTTGTTTCCTATCGGGACGGTTGTGGTAGGGGATAACTCTGTAGAGAAGGCCACGCTCTATGTGGAACCTGTCCCATTCCCTCATGATAACAGCGACCGTATCATTAGGAGCACGCTTCACTAAGGAGGAGTTGTTCTCTTGGATGGCCCGGCGTATGGCTCTAGCCCCCGGGTCTCGCATCTGGTGTATTACCAACTCTTTCCATCTCCTGATGGTATCTTGTGTGACAAACATGCCTTCGGGATGGCAGTATGCTGTTGGAAGTGCTTTGGACTGACAGCCCAATGAGTCCACCACTCTGAGTTCGGAGAAAGCGATCTTATCCTTCACTATCGCTGCAGTTGAGCACATGGCCCAAATTCCATGTCCAGGAATTTCTTCCCACGGTCCATCGTCTGGCGTGGCAATTAGTCCAGGTCTTCTGGACAGTGCACCAGCTTCAATGTTCAGTGGCCCTGGCTTGTACTTCAGCGTGAACTGATAGTTAGACAGGGCAGCCAACCATCTATGACCGGTGGCATCCAACTTGGCGGAGGTCAAGATATGTCAGTGGATAATTATCGGTTCACACCTCGAAGGAGACCCCATACAAATTATTGTGCAGTTTATCAACTACAGCCTACTTGAGTGCTAGAAATTCCAGTTTGTGAACTGGATAGTTTTGTTCACTCAGCATGAAGCTGCGACACACATACGCTACTGGGCGGAGGCCGGCAGAGTACTTTTGATATAACACGGCTCCCAGCCCGTTGAAGCTGGCATCCACATGCAAAATATACAGCTGGTCCGGATCGACATATGCCAAGACAGGGGCTTTGTGAGGCTTTTTTTGAGCCCTACGAATGTCTTCTCGCAGGCGGACATCCACTTGTCCCCGAACGGTGCTCGGATTTTTGCCAAGGTTCCTCGGGGTAGATTTTCAGCAGGTTGTTGAGGACTTTGGCCTTGCTGTAGTACCCCTCTATGAATCTGCGGTAGTATCCGCAAAACCCCACTCCTTCGGCGGACACTATGTGACCTGAAGTACGACAGAATCTACATTTGTCCAAGGACAACTTCAGGCCTTCCTTTCCCAGTCGGTCCAGAACCTTCAGAAGGCACTGTTCGTGTTCTTCTATCGTTCTTCAGAACACGATGATATTATCCAGGTAGACCAGACATTCCCGGGGATTCATATCCCCAATTATCTTTCCTTTAACCTCTGTAATGTTGCGTGTGCACCACAAATGCCTTGGGGCATCCGGGCGAACTGGTAAAACCCCAGGGGGCAGACAAACGCTGTCTTCTCCTGGTCTTTGGGTCTCATGGATACCTGGTAGTACCCAGATCTCAGTTCCAGTACGCCGAACCACTGACTGCCTGATAAAGCGCTGTGGATCTCTTCAATCCGTGGCAAGGTATATTGGTCTGGAACCGTGCAGCGGTTCAGGGTGCAGTAGTCCACCCACAGGTGAACGGACCTGTTCTTCTTCCGTACTACCACAATAGGAGAGGCACAGGGGCTACGGGACACCGTTACGATACTCGCCATCTACATCTCCTTCAGGACATCCCTCACGTCCTCCACATCTCTGGGTGCTATGCATCTGGAACGCTCCCGAAATGGCGTGGCGTCAGTCAATCGGATCGTGTGTTGAGCACTCTTGCTGTAGTCCACATCCATCTCACTGGTGGAGAACACTTCCTGGCGCTCCAGCAATTTGTCACTTAGCCGTTTCTTCCATTCCGGGGCAAGGTTGATTCCCCGAAGTTTAACTGCAATCCGATAGGGGCTTCTTGTACAGTAGCCGCGTTCACATGAGCCAGGGATTCTATTGGAGTAACCGGGAATATCCGACCCAGTGCTTGCCCGACGTCAAACCGTATAGGGTGGGGCGAGATGTTCTGTATTGCCACCTTGAACTGACGAGGAAGTGTAGACTTCCACTCTTTCATTTCTGGTACCACCCTGAACCCTCTCTTGGCGTTCTTCGGGCGTGGTTTCTACTGAAAAGTACCAGTCGACCTCGTCACGGCCCAGGTAGTTAGGTACAGCTGCCATGTGCTTCACTCCCCCTGGTGGAATCTCTGTTAACCCCTTCTCCAGGTTGAAGAATTGTCCAAATCTCCCTTGGGCAGAGATTCTATGACATTCCTCCTTGAATACGGGGTGAATCTTCGGAGAGGATAGGGGTAATTCACCGGCTTCTTACAAATAGGCCCGGATCAGGGCTCGTACTACATCCGCATTGGTCCCCAATATGATGGAAGAGCTTGGATGCTTCCGCGGCTCGAGACATATCAGTGCTTCCACTACCATGGAGTGGGTCTTGTTGGTATTGAGCTGCGGTATATCCAACCGCACTTGAATCATGCCATCAATGGGGTAGTCTTCGCTACTATGGCCCCACAATTTCATCTTCTCTTCCGACTGCATAGGCAGATGCTTTAGATGCAGGTCATAGAACGACCGGTAGATGATGGTCACTTGAGACCCAGTGTCCAGCAACGCAGAAGAGTAAATGCCCTCCACTAGTACTCTTACTATGGCTGTGGGTCCTACTTGATTGTAGGCATCCGATGGGGTCTCCTCTTTGGGACTAGGTGCAGGGGCACTATCTGAGGATGTGGACGGCAGTTCTGCCGAATACACGGTGAAGGTCATGGATCCAGGGGTGGAAGTGTCTGACTTCGGGCATTCCCGTGTGAAGTGGCCTTCTTTGTGGCAGTTAAATCAACGGTTGCTTGCTTCGGGTCGCATTAAGGCCAGGGTTAGGAGCCGAGCTCCGAGACGTTGAGGGGTTTGTCGTGAGGGACCCTGGGGGGTGTTTTCCTCAGGATTCTTCTTCGCACTAGGCTTCTTCGATAGAGTGGCTTTCTCTCCCTTTTTGATGATTCTCGGGACATCTTGGGAGTCTGAAACTGCAGGATGACCTCCTTGTTCCTGTATTTGATCCATTAGATCCTCAAAGTTAGGAGGGCTCTCTGTAGATAGAGTGCCGCAGATCCTGGCCACGAGGGGGTGTGTGAGCGACTCTCCCCGCAGGAATTACTTGGTGCGATAATAAGCGAAAAAAACGGCAACAAGCACTGCAAAGTTTCGGGCTGGAGGCGGGTTAAAAAATAGCTAATTTATTCAGGCATAAAGCCTCGATACATACAACAAAACATGAAGTTTCCTCTGACGCGTTTCTTGCCGTTCCTTTCGGCAACAAACACGTCAGAGGAAACTTCATGTTTTGTTGTATGTATCGAGACTTTATGCCTTTATAAATTAGCCTATTTTTTTAACGCGCTCCAGCCCGAATCTTTGCAGTGCTTGTTCCCTTTTTTTTCGCTTCCTGTCTACAACCTTGGGAGTGATGCACCCTAAACAGGACGGAGTCATGGTGATGTAGTGAGTATTCCACTCGTATTGCAAGCTATATTGTGACTTGTTACAGTCCCTACAACACTCTGCTGGGGTGACTTGGGGCTAAGGGGCAAGCCCAGGCCTAGTCCAGGGAAGCACTCCTCCCAGGACACTACCTGGTCCGTTGCCTCCTCTGTCAGGACTGACTCGCGGGGTGTTTTCGCACAAAAAAGCTATTCCCTTCCTCCTAGAGTATCATGGGACTTGTAGTCCTGCAGTACTCTATGTGGAGCCACCTAAGATGGCCGCCGCATAACTGCCACTGCGCATGCGCGCCTCTCAAGATAGCCGCCCCACACTCCTCCTCACCGGAAGTAAGGAGGGGGACTCTGCTACATACTCAACAGTGACATAATGAGGTCACCATAGGTACAGGGGGAGTGGTTGGATTCCTTAGCTTACTCCCACCTCAGATGACAGAGGGGAAACCTAGAAGGTGGGTGTGGCTAACCCCTCTATACTTTTTAGCAACAATTATATAAAGGTTACTGCTTTGCAACAACCCAACAGAAGTTAACCATTTACATATGCAACGGGTATTCCCCCACCCCCAATCGCAGATACAGTGAATGTGGGGGGAACCTATATGTTACCAGGTGTGGTGCGTTATACCTGCAGGCTCACAAGAGGTCTGAGCCTCCGCCAGTGAGAGCCTGGGGTGAATCCTCTGGAACGTTCTCGGTTTCAGCGCCTCCACCTGTGTAGGGTTCTAGGGATGTAGAAGGTTGCCTACACAGGACCCGCATATACAATAACCACATACACAGGAATGTATATAACCAGTTTATATATGCAGGAAATAACACACTTAATAACATACACTACTAACACTCCCCCCTAGAGAGTAACTCCACAGTCACCGTATATCCCCACACTGGGTCCACAGCCCAACCCCTTTGTCCCGTGGTCAGCGCTGCCACTATGTGTAATGATAATATATATGATATGTTGGTGCACTTAGGAAGGTACCTGCCGAGCGCTCCTGCACTCGGGCCTGCAAGCGACTTCGAAAAGGATCTGCTGCTTGGTGATCCCATCTGTCACCCAATGCTTCCTCGCATGGGTCCGCCAGGGGCGATCCCACCCTGGAGATAGTCTCTGTCTCTGTGGGCACAGACTTGAGCCCAAGTCTGTTCTTTGGGAGCGCAGCGTCCGCTGTGTCCCTATCTAACACTAGTACTACTGTGACAGGGTCCCTAACCTGGGGCCTGTCCCTGTAGCACCACAAGCTGGGGAGTGAAAACCTACCTGGGGCCTAGGGGTTACTGGCCTAATCCGTTCCCCTAGCTCTTCCCGGTCCTGACTGCTAACTAATACTCCCAGCACCTGCAGCAACCCACTGCACTAACAGTACCTGCAGCAACGCACTGCAACCAACGCACTGCAACCTGCTTGGTACCTGCAGCAAACGGCTGCACACACACTATGCCTTCTTGTCAGCACTGACAGCCGTGACACTGACAAGGCTGCACCTCACACGCACCTAAGAGCAGGGTCCCTAACCTAGGGGCCTTCCCTATGAACTTACCCACTAACCTAGTGGGGAGTGGGGCCTGCCTGGGGTTTCTCTAGCCTAGTACAGCAGAGCCCTGCTCTGTGTACACTACCTTCCCCAATCTCTTCCTGGATCCAACTGGCAAAACCCCTGTCTGCACACAACATTGTTGCAACTCTGCAGCATGAGAATCTGCCAGCTCTATTGGCTTCAATGCTGCCTGTGACCAGGGTGAAAGTGCAGTCCCCAGAAGCTGCTGGGAATTGTAGTCCTTGGCACAGCTCTTTCCTATGGGGACCGCGTGCGCGATCTTTACTGCGCATGTGCGACACTGTAATGGCCGCCGCTATGCTTAACTGCACCTGCACAACCTCCCAGAGCTCGGCACACTGGCGATGGCCACTGCTACCCTGGCCAACCTCTGCGCATTGCGCGAACCTCGTGCCGCAACCAAGATGGCGGTGCCCGCCGGGAGAAGTCGCCATCCCCTTCCCCCACTGCCACAGGGGTAAGGCAGAGGGCAAAGGAAGATCAGGGGAACCGGGGGTGACCCCCTTACACATATAAAATCGTACGCCCAATAGGGGTGGTTACACTTACAATGCATCTGATCTCAGACGCGCTATTAGAGAGGGTTGGGGTTCCTTACAATGCATCTGATCTCAGACGCGCTATTAGAGAGGGTTGGGGTTCATTACAATGCATCTGATCTCAGACGCGCTATTAGAGAGGGTTGGGGTTCCTTACAATGCATCCGATCTCAGACACGCTATTAGAGAGGGTTGGGGTTCCGTACAATGCATCCGATCTCAGATGCGCTATTAGAGAGGGTTGGGGCTCCGCAGAATTTCAGAATATAACTATAGGATTCCTTAACCAAGTTAGGGTCTATATTTTGATGATGGGGGAGGGACGGAGGAGAGTTCTCTTTTCAATCGTATTTTCCCGTTCTGAAACAGATTAACTATGCAAATCCCTCATTAAAAATGCACAGGATTTTTGTTTTATTAAAAAAAATTCCCCTCAATCAACCTTTGGGCAAGTCCCTTTGAGGGTCAGTTAACAAAGTCCTAAGGACCAGTCACTGGGACATAAACCACTTCAAAAGCAGCATCTTCATTAGTAGCTTCTCCTGCCCTGCTGTGCTCCCCCCCTCCCTGTCTCACTCACACTACAATCTGAAGAAACCACATGCCTTGCAGAAGTTGACTCTTCAGCTTGGGTTAGAGATAATTTTATTACTGAATCCCTTAAGAGCGCTCGCTAAATTCATTAACGCCTGCCTCGGACCGCACCCCCTTATTCTGCTAAAGCGATTATAAATCAGCTGGGTTCTGTGATAATTAAAGACAAGATGCTCAGACATAATTCTTAATTAAACTGTAATGAGATAAGAACTTGTGTAGCCGGCTTGCTGTGTGTCGGAGCTGTTCCCGGTCTCCTCTTGTAATTATTTGATTTATACGCTCCCGCACTTAGATGTAATTACAGCTTCTACTTTTTCTTTGCTTTTAAAATGTAAACATTTGGATAAAAAAAAGAAAATATAAAAGAAAAATAGGCAGTTCTCCTAATGGAATATTAATTTTGCTGTAAACACAACTGTTGTGTGACTCTAAGCTGGCAATAATAAAGGTAATTTAATGGAACAGGGGAGGGAGGAGAGGGTGAATTTCCCACGCACTGGAAAATGGGGCAAAAAACATGAATTGCAGGAGAGCGGTCTGATTTAGTACAGAATAAAATGGAATGTTATTGGTGGATGCGAGACAGGAAGCTGGAGAGGGGGGAGGAGCTTCCTTCACTGCGTTGCTGGTGATTGGAGGATCTTTGTGCAGGGATTTGCACTGGGTTCGTGCTGTAGGTTCTCTGAGAAGTGGAGACAGGAATTTGAGCTTCTGAGGCCCTAAGTTATGTCAAGTTTAAAGCAGCAGTTAATGCTGACGTTTGAAAAAAAAAAAAAAAAAAAAAAAAATATATATATATTTTTTTTTCCATTCAATATGTGCATCAATACAATCTACACACTGACAAGTGATTAGCGAAGTTGCTGATCGATCCGTTCACCTGTAATCGATCGCTGAAGATTCGCTGGGGGTTCACTAAATGCATCTTGGGTCCTCTTCTGCTGCACTGGCAGCCAAAGCTCTGTGAGGAAAATCATGTGACCAGGCAGGCACTAGATTCAATTCATTCACTGCTAGAGAGTAGAGAGGGCAGGGCTCAAAAAGGTGATACTGTTTCAGAAGGGGAAGGGGATGTGACTTTGTAAATGGTTACTGTAGGAGCAAACATGCTTGTTAGGCCTCGGCCATGGTCAGCGCTTACGCGCTGAGCCGTACTGAGGCGCGCTTGCACTTACCTGTGAGCCCCTACAGCCGCATTGAGAGCGGCTTTAGTAGGGGCTCGCCTACGCTTCCGCAAGCGCGCGGAAGCGTAGGTCTTAGGTAATTTTTAATTACAAGCGCTTTCCGGGAGCGCATGGCCGGTCACGTGAGTGGTTCGCCCAGTGAGGGCGAACCAGGTCGTTGACATCACTGGCCCGCCCTCGGCCCGCCCCCTGACGGCGCACAGGGAAAGCACCCGCAAGGCCAGGGAAAGCACCCGCTTTCCCTGAGCCTCAGCACCCGCTTTCCCTGAGCCTCAGCGCGCCTTAGCGCTCCAGCGGGAAGCTTGGTCGAGGCCTTACATTAAAAAGTCTTTAAAATGGAGAAAATATTTGTAGCATTAAAAAAAAAAAAAAAAAAAAATACATAGTACAAAACTGATCTGATCGGTGTTTTGCCATCACATTAATCTTAATATTAAAACACTTTCTTTCGTGATTTTTGGAGAGCAAAGTCATTGATGCCATCTTCAAATGATAAGCTACAAAGTTTCACTTTCGATGCACTTGATGCAGAGGGTCATATTTGAATGAAAATGGGCATATTTATAGAGAATCTTCTTTTTCCCATATCTTTTTTTTACTGTATTTATCATCCGAATTGAAGACTTGAGATGCATTCATTTTTCCCCCTATTTTTGAGGTCCCTCATATTGTGAGGCCCTAAACTGTAGCTTTGTTAGCTTATGTGCAAGTCCGGCACTGGGTGGAGAGCCTTGTGCACAGAGCTCAGAGAGGCACCTATCACAGGTGTGTGTTATATGTGTGACGATTGGACATAATACAAATGGGGTAACTAGTGTCCCTAGCAGTAGTCCCATAAATTAGCCTTTCCTAGATTTATACTTTTTTTTTTAAATTTATTTATTTTTACATATTCATATATATTTATTATTTCTCTTTATCTGTAATAACAGCACCACTGCGACAGAGCAGTGACATTCCAAGCGATGGGAACCCATGGCTCCGGAGATGGGTCATTTTGAAATTCCCCCACAATAAATCTTGTTCGACAGAAACCATATAGCACCTGGTGTCGGCCCTGCTCTGGGGGTCAATAGAAAGCTGTGACATCATTGTGCAACGACTCGGCCGCTTCCAGTTCCATTTTTTTATTTTGCTTACAAGTAGTGGTGATGGTAAAGAATTAAATATATTGCTAACCTGGAGCTTTGTGGCGTGATTCAGCTCTGAGGGACTTCATCATATAAGGTAAAAAGAAAAACACGGGGGTGGGAGAGGGAATTTCAGCATTAAAGCTGCAGCTCAAGCTGTCGTTTTCTTTACATTTAAAAATAAATAAAAATTCATTCAATATCAATACAATCCACACACCGATCTTCCTCACCGTGCAGCACTGACAGGCAAAGTTCTGTGAGGAAGATCATGTGACTGGACCAGACTAGATTAAATTGGTTCACTGCTAGATAGGGCAGGACTCAAAAAGGTGATGCTGTTTCAGCGGGGGACCGCGCGAGGCCTCTGCAACCTCTACTAACCGGGATTCAGCCGGCTTCAGGACGCGTGACAATGGCAATGCCAAATGACACAGCGGAGTCATGTGACGTCATGGTTGCCTTGGTAACGTGACGTCAAATGACGCTGCGGGTCACATGACATCGCACGACCCGCAGCATTTTACGCCGCGCGAGGTAAGGAGGGGGGGGGGCGCACAACTGAGAAGATACAGTAGCCTGGGATGAGATGCAAAGCCAGGGAACCCACTCACAGACATACTGTTTTGACGTTTTGGGTCTCATCAGTGTGAGGTTGCTTGTACTGGCTGTGCAATTTGAGACTTTGGGTAGGAAACTAAGATCAACCTGTACCAGAATGATGGGAAGAAAAAAGTATGGAGAAGGCTTGGAATGGCTCATGATCCGAAGCTTACCACATCATCTGTAAAACACGGTGGAGGCAGTGGGATGGCATGGGCATGCATGGCTTACAATGGCACTAGGTCACTAGTGTTTACTGATGATGTGACAGAAGACAGAAGCAGCCGGAGGAATTCTGAAGTGTATAGGGATATATTGTCTGCTCAGATTCAGCCAAATTCAGCGAAGTTGATTGGACTGCGCTTCACTTTACAGATGGACAATGACCCAAAACATACTGCGAAAGCAACCCAGGAGTTTTTTAAGGCAAAGAAGTGGAATATTCTGCAATGGCCGAGTCAATCACCTGATCTCAACCCGATCAAGCATGCATTTCACGTGCTGACGACAAAACTTAAGGCAGAAAGACCCACGAACAAACAACAACTGAAGACAGCTGCAGTAAAGGCCTGGCAAAGCATCACAAAGGAGGAAACTCAACGTTTGGTGATGTCCATGAGTTCCAGACTTCAAGCAGTCATTGCCTGCAAAGGATTCTCGACAAAGTATTAAAAATGAACATTTTATTTATGATTGTGTTAATTTGTCCAATTACATCTGAGCCCCTGAAATAAGGGGACTGTGTCTGAAAATGGTTGCAATTCCTAAACGTTTCATACTATATTTTTGTTTAACATATTGGACACCTAACAAGCTCCTATTGAACCCCCAAAATGACCACAACATATATATAAGCATATGAGTGTCACAGAGGAGTGCTACTGAGCATGGCAATATATATTTAAAACCAGAGACAGAACATAAAACACAGACAAAGCTCAGTTGTAGCACATCCAGTGAGACTCATACACGGTACAGTGCCTAAATATATATGTATAAATATCTAATAAGTAAAATGGTCTTTTAGTTTGACATTTTTGGCCAAAATTGTTGTAAGCCCCTGAGCCAACGCCACGGCAGACCACAATTCAGGGGTCCCTAACGCTAATATAAATTCTTAATAACCTGTGTAATAACAGGAAGAATGATTTAAAAGTAAATCTGTCAATATTAGTTGCAAAGTTCTAAGTCTGATTGAAGCCTTTATTAACCTGTACATTACCAGGAAAAGCACTCTGTATTAGAGATGTCACAGCCAAACTGCAAGCAGGCGAGTTCCCCTGAGTGGGAGATGCTATGGAGTGAGCCCATAACCATTTAAATGTGGGAGGGGGTGAGCTTAAATTAGGAAGGAGGTTGCCACCTTCCAATCAGCCATGACTAGCTGGACAAGAATTGTAAAACATATTGGACACCTAACAAGCTCCATTTTACTTATTAGATATTTATACATATATATTTAGGCACTGTACCGTGTATGATTCTCACTGGATGTGCTAAAACTGAGCTTTGTCTATATTTTTGTTTAACCCCTTGAATTAAAGCTGAAAGTCTGCACTTCTATTGCATCTCGGTTGTTTCATTTCAAATCCATTGTGGTGGCGTACAGAGCCAAAATTATGAAAATGGTGTCAGTGTCCAATTATTTCCGGACCTAACTGTATATACTTTTCCTTTTTGATTCTGGTGACTCTGAAATTATGCATTTGTTCTTTATTATGGAGACGTTAATGTAAAAATAACTGACGGGACAAAGTATTTTCCAAGAGCTTCTTTGTGAATGAGGGTCACTGCATCTCTGCATCATTGTATTCTCTGTGACTTAGGCGCAATGCTGCAGTATTTCTGTGTGTAGCGGCTCAAAGCTTTTTTTTTTTTTTTCCTTTTCTTTGCTAGATTGCAAATAATCTTGTTCTAGATTTTAAATGCTTAACTAAACCTTCGAGAGGTTGGTAGATAGATAACAGCTTTCTTATTATTGCATGAAACATCTGTCATGGCCACGGAGACGAGCGTTGTTTGCTTTGTGTGAAGACCGTTCAGTGGAAAATAGAAGTGTAAAAGGTATTTTGCAGAACAGCGCCATATCGTGTCATTGTGAAAATGTCCTTCCGTTCCAGAAACAAACGCATGTCAGTGAATCATATTTGAAGCCCTAACATGACGACTGCAGATATTTAGATCTCTAAATCATAAACATAGAAACTGGTTCACTTTATTATCCCTGATGGGTAGGAGGGGGAGGGGTAAGGGAAAGATAATACCCCAGCTCAGCTAAGATCCGTATAGGTATTTGAGATTGTGAGGCAGAGGCGGACACGATCTACACACAGTATCACTCTGTCAGCAATTTACTTTAGGCTAAGGTCCCGCTGGAGGCTGCGGTGCGTGCACAGCGCTAGACCGCGATCTGCGGTCTGTTGGCAGAGTTCTCAGGCGCGGGGGGCGTGGACATTCTTTAAAAAACGCAATGCTCACACCAGCGGCACAGCGATAAACTGAGCAAATCAAGTCAGAAAAATATAGTCCTGTTTAAGTACATTAACCTCGTAGGTGCCGACATTAAAATGTTGAAGTTCATTCTGGCACTAAATGGGGTTAATGGTGCCATCACTGTTACATCTACTGAGCATGTAAAGTCACTAACAGTGAGGCTTGGGTAACGTAAACGCCGTCCTCGGTTATCCTGCGGAATCCGTTCTGGAAGTAGCGTTGGATAGTGAAACCGTTGTAAAGTGAGTCCCATGTTAATCAGTGGCGGTGCGTGTCGGATAACGCATTCAGGGGTCGAAAAACGGCCCATAGGGAGGCATTGTAGAGCATTGGATATGCCATTAGTTGTAAGGTGAAACATTGGATAACGAGGACTACCTGTACAATGAACTATATATTAGATTCCCTTCAAGTGAATACTAAGTGACGCAGCATTGAGTGACCTAGTTCTCCCTAATACTGAATAGGGGTTTTAATGTATAATCAGCCACATGAGCATCATGTCCGCAGAACAATCCTATACTCCGCCTGGGAAACCTATACTAACAAGTCAGCCACGGGTGCAGCGCTCACATAGCACAGAGGACTGCACATGAATGATCAAGTATTCAAACTGGAGTAACAGGATCAGTTAAAACACAAAATAAATAGCATTAAATACCATTACCAAACTTTACTCAGTATGAAAAGTGTTAGTGGTCAGGTGACCCTCTGATTGGCTCCCGGCACACCATGTGACCGCGTCACCGCAAGGGAACACAATCCAGTTGTATCCCTTGCCGGCTGACGCGTCACAGTATGAAGTGAGCCAGGAAGCGAAGTGACACCGGGGCCTGCTACAGAGGAGGTAAGGGGTTGGTCTGAGGCGCACGCTGCCGTCACCAGTGGGGAGATATATATATATATATGCCTTCAATTCCAGGCTTTGTTCAACCGGGGTACAGGTATTGGATGCTAAAGGCTAACTTGCTATGTGGTGTTTAGAACCACTAACCTCATAGATCGCAACCATTAATCATAGAATTGAAGGCTAAGGTCCCTGTGGGGGCTGCTGCACGCGCGCCTGGCGACCTGGCGGCGTAGCACAGCGCTAGACCGTGATATATATATTGGCTAACAATA
Organism: Ascaphus truei; assembly: GCF_040206685.1. Classification (NCBI taxonomy): domain Eukaryota; kingdom Metazoa; phylum Chordata; class Amphibia; order Anura; family Ascaphidae; genus Ascaphus; species Ascaphus truei. Next base: position 35,161,626 of record NC_134490.1, read on the forward strand.
CCACACACTAAAGATTGTCTTGCATTTTTCTAGCACCTTAATCCAGTACAACTACTTGGATCTCTAATGTTCTTAGTATAGACCGTTTAATACCAGGGTGAACACATTCGGAGACCTGCTAGTTTTTTACCCTTTATTTGCACTGTATAAGCTCTAGTATTATGGCAAGATGCAATACTCTGTATCCACAGTATATACAGGCAGTCCTCGTTTTACAACGCTTCACTTTACAACGAATGACTTATCCAACGCTATGCAATGCATACCTATGTTCATTTTTACAACGCCAAAAACGGCTTATCCAACGCTCTTACGACGCTTTGCAAAGTTGTTTATATGAATATTATATTATTAAATTACATGATATATTATATATATAATACAGTATATACACTATATAATTTATGTGTGTGCTGCATATCTTATTGCCGGAGTAAAATATTTTGTGTATTTTAGCATTAAAAATGCCTTCAGGAATGGAACCTTTCATTTAAACAGTGTTCCTATGGGAAAACGTGTTTCGCTTTAAGACGTTTCGCTATCCAACGCCATTTTGAGTAACGCATTGTGTTGGATAACCGAGGACTGACTGTACACTACAAGGATATTCTCAAAAACCCTAATTGAATCTATCCCTGTGTTCAGCATCTAACCACAAAAGGGCAACATTGTAGTTTCAACAAACTAACAACTACATATATTGCACACTAGGAATATCTTCTCGTGCTCTCGGCAAACAGAAAGCGGCGAAATGCAGCTCAAATGGGGTTAACACCGACATACTGAATTTGTCAGCTGCCCGTATGAAGTAATCTGGCTGCGGGCTAGATATTCACAGGCGGACTATTACAGTCCCTTTCTCACGAATAGTGTGTAAATCACACACACCTAGCATTCTCTCACCAGGGGACACCCTTCATTTGGCTAACTGTTTGGTCCCATGTTTGTTATTCGTTATTTGTGTGTCTTTTTATGTACACTTTATTTTTACATTTGATAGTATATGAATCGAGTTTGTAATATGTTACGTTGGGTTTAAATGAGGGCTCTTGAAGCGGAGTTCTTTTCTCTTCCGCAGACTATCACTTTATTATCCTATTCACAGCAGAAACGTGTCATTGTTAACTGTGAATATCATTTGAAGGGGTTGTCTGTGATTGTTGTGTGGGGGAGGAACTGCGGACCAGGCTTTCAGCAGCTGATGAACTAATCTCAGCTGAGTAGTTAATGTAATTGGAGTGCTGTCTGACATGAAGATCTGTAGATGTTGATTTGATATTCAAAATTCAGGGGCATGAGGAATGTCCCCCGACTCCAGGCCCACCCTAATCAGCCCAGTATCAATGTGTTCCCCAGCACTCGGGAAACGGTCACAAATAGTGATCAACGAGAAAATAATCTTATTAGATAAATAAAAATAGACGAGAATACAGATTACATTACATTGTTTTTCTTCTTTTTTTCTGGGTAAATATCACAAATCGCGATATACAATAATGACGTCCCGCTCGTGCAATATTGAGGCCGGCACTTTCTACAAGCACCCAGAGGCATTATTCAAGCTAAACTGCGCCTGACAAACGGTCATATGCATGTGATGTACTTATCTGTGTCTGTAGTATGAGAGGAACCGCAAAAATGATAAAAAGCAATACAACAAGCCAGGTGAGAGGTACATGAACAAAGATATATATCTTTACTTGCACTCAGGGGGGCAACGTTTCAAGCCCTAATGGTTTTTCTTCAGGCCCTTATTGTATTGTATGTCCTTATGGGAGGAGGAGTGGCTCAGTGAGTAAAGACACTGACTGGCACTGAGTTAGAAGCAGTCACCTTATCTCCCTGTGCCTCAGGCACCAAAAAATAGATTGTAAGCTCCACGGGGCAGGGACCTGTGCCTGGAAAATGTCTCTAAAGCGCTACGTAAAACTAACAGCGCTACACAAGAACATGCTATTATTATTCCCACCCAACAATTGTATGTGATATGGGTAAAAAAGTGACAAAAACCCTCCACAGTGCAGTAAATAGAAATATAATCTGTGAGCAGTCACTTGTCTCAGACAGCTCTGCAACTCCGCCTTTCCCCATTATCTCTTACCATGCACCGCTTCTACTGCAGCAAGGAAATGGAAGCAGGCACACAGTCTTTCTGAAAGTGCAGTTTGTTGTGCCACCAATAAACTGCACCTTTAGAAAGACTGTGTGCCTGCTTCCATTTCCTTGCTCTAGTACCTTTGGGATGTCTGGACCTCCCTGGACACAGCGCACCGGCAGATAAGTACCCCCCTCCAGCACCTACTAGCGGTGTACATGTACTTCTATATGTGACTGCTTCTACTGCAGCCAAGGATTCTGGGAAATGACATGCAAATGAGCACAGTGTCACCTTTTGTATACATTTTGAAATACATAGAGCTCTGTTTCTAGTGTTCAGTTTATTTACCAAAATATTTCAGACAATTGTATATCAGTCTTGACTGTCTGGTCTATAAAACTATCTTTCATTTGATTTTCCCCCCCATTATTTTGACATTTATATTTTCCTTTCCCTAAATGTCCCTCAGATCTCTAGTAACTGTATTTGGTCTCAGAGACGTGTAGAATTATTGGTGGCTGTTCCACCTTTTTATGGAGTGGTGGACAGAAGAGGGCGCCAGGAACTTTTAACTTGCCAAGCATGAGCGCCGGGTGTCCTATTGTACACGGGCGCGGGGGAGGGGCATTGCGGGGAGTTGAGCGCGCGGGGAAGTATAGATTTGTTGTTTATCTAAGCACCGATCGCGGCTGAGCGTGTGTGCACGAGCGCCGCGCACAAAGCATGAGCAGAGACTTACATATATCTATATATGCAAGTCTCCTCCGCAAGCGCCGCCCGCTCAGCACTAGTGGGGACTTAGCCTTATAGGGTTAGGAGAGCCTGGAGACCTCCTGATGTTACTTGAAGTTTGGGGTCTTCCCTGGTGTTATTGGGATCCTCCCTGGGGTCAGGTCTTCCCTGGGGGTCTGGAAATAAAATGATGGATCCCAACCTTTTATACCCAGTGCTTGGCCAAAGCTCTGCCCCAGTATCTGAGCAGATTCATTGTTGCAATGTCAGGTGACCCTTCCAGCAACTTCTAGAACTAGCACAAGGCCAAACATGTGTCTTAAAGGGCAACATTATAATAACATTATTGTGACTAACTCACATATCAGAACCGTGTAAGGATTAACCCCGCCACTGCCTGCAGCTACCAGGACCTACATGCAGGGTAAAGAGAAATTCCTTGCAAGGTGCTACATACACTATCATTTCATCTCTGAAGAACTCTTATATTGTGGGATTAAAAGGTATTACAACCTACAACAAAGCTATTCACATATTTGAATAATAATAATAATAATAATAATAATAATAATAATAATAATAATAATAATGAACCCCTAGTTTGTATGTACATTTAAAATATATATATATTTTCTTTGGTTATGTACATTTGCTACTTTTTATTGATCACAATTTGGATCTTCGGGAAGAACAACCAAATCTATGCAAGATCTCCCACCTGATCTCCCCTCCTCCAACACAGGTGAGAGGTCCCTGGGAACATTACACTTAACTGTTTTGGCGTTAAAAACCACTGAAACATTATTTAGCTATATTTGGTTGGTAGCTTATTTAGCAGCAGGAACCTTTCCCAAGACAGAGTAAACAAAGTGTGCAGTGTTCTTACATACCCTATACAGAGGGGCTTGGAAAGGGCGGGTCTGTTACCCAAACTGCAGCCGCTCATTACTGGGCAAACTCTTAACATGTCGGAAGTGCAAACAAACCAATGTGAATGGTACTAAAAAATACACACGGCAACAGGAGTATAGAAATAAGATATAAAGTACCAGAATGAGCGGGCAGCAGAGATAAATATATTTCTCTCTATCGCTATGTTGTTCCCCCTGACGTAACAAGCCATACAGCACTTGGCGCTTTTGCTCTTGCTGGCAGCGGTTTCGAGATCCCTTTCTTATCCTAGAATGATTCAAAGGTGCTATTTGGGTGCTCAAGTAGCCGAATCAAGATTAATCAAATCTTAAATGCGATTATCAAGATGAAAAATAAACAGAGAACTCCATAGTGAAGTGGGTGACTTGAGTGAGAAATATACTGTATATATATATCAGTTCGTATACACAGTGAGAAAGAAGTCTTTTAAATAATCTTGGATAATGAGACAGCTGTCCCCTGAAGGCCAAAGGTGGGTGCACAAACATCCACACTCCTCTATACCTCATTGGGGATGTCTCCAGGCATATCTTCAACAAGACACTATTTACTCACAGTTTTCTTCATGAAACCTTCAGTTCCCTCACCCACTTCAGGGGTCTCTGTATAGGCGTGACAGCCGCTGGTATCAAAATCCAGGTATAGAGAGAACAAGAAGAGCAGTGCACAGTCAAGGGAGTAAGGGTCAAAAAGTGATCATATTACTTTATTGGGAAAGCATAACTAAAAAGGAGGTACAAAAGCTCTCCTACGCGTTTCATACAAGAATGCACAATAAAAAATAATTTTCATAAAGAATGCACTTTATCAAGGAGTAAAAAACAAACATCCCTGCAATCTCTTTTGAATCTGAATGTGTGTGACGTTTTTTGCGTCAAAAACGTCACGCACGCCACGCGCGAAAACAAGCCACACAGAGCAGACACACCATGGTAGCCGTTAAAATAAACATCCCTGCTGTCTCCTCTAAGGCCGAGCTCATGGTCTAATACAATCTAATGGCCCCTAACCCCTTAATCACCTTAGTGTTTAATAACCGCTAGAGTAATTAAGGGGTTAACCCCTGTCACCCACCTGGGAGGCCTAATATGGGCATTATAAGCCACTATAGCAGTCAATGGTCACCCTAATAAAAAACATGAAGGCCCAAAATACAGGATAATAAAACATATACACAAGCAGCTAAACACCCCAATGCAATAAATAAAAGCACTCGCCAACAAAACAATGAATTAATAAAACCAGCAGCCAACACATCAATTCAAACCAGGAGCAAACAAAGTAAATAATTAATTAAAAACGCTAAACAGCTCCCAGAGGGGGAGAGGATTTGGGAGTGTTGTGTGTAAAATATGGTGTTTACCAAAAGTTGTATGATTTGTAATGTGATTGTTATTGTTTGTAAGACATTTTACACAAAATGGTTGTTTCCCCCCTCTTTATTTTTGTATCCCTTCCCCCCCCCATTTATCTGTTAAAACAAATAAAAATATAAGTTAAAAAAAACAAAACGCTAAACAATCGGAAAAAGAAATAAAAACAAGCCATCCAAATTCCAAACAATTAAATCCAAACAATAAACAGAAATAGAAAAAATAACACAATAGAAAACAAGCATTTGCCAAAAAATGCATTGGCTATCACTGTATTTATCTGTACCCTAAAGGGGTACAGATTAATACATTAGCAGTCAATGTGCAATGAAAAACAAATACAATAAAAAAAACCTGTAAAAATAAAATAAGACATTCTATATTTTTCTTAACTTTAGAAGTGTTGGCCCTCCGAATCCCAGGGTATCAGGAAGCTGTCGTACCGCGACATCATCAAAGTCAATGCAACGCCATCCACCTTTAAGATCCGGAGCAGGTAACAAAATTCTTCTCTCTTATATTCTATCACCATCTTCTTTCTTCATCTGTCATGATTTCTTTCTTTTCTTTAATCTTCTATCTCCATCTGTCGATCCATAGCCCCATGGTAAATCCACAACACGATGTTGTCTCGTTGGCTTCTTGAGGTAAAATGAGACGTCAAGGCCTTATATATGGCCTGTGACGTCACATTTTCAGGTCAGATAGTACAGCTCCAATCTGATTGGACGCTGCATCATATTCCCGCCTCTTTTTTTTTGGTTAAGGATGTGACACCTTCTCCAAAGGAGGTACGTCACATCCTTCAAACCACATGGTATTACAGCCAATGGGATTGAAGACAATCCGATTGGTTGCTGTACCATGCGATAGGTTACATTAGTTCAAAAGGATGTGACATCATCCCTTAAAGTGATGTCACATCCCTTCATGTATTTATCGCAATGTCTTCCAAATTAGTTTTTCTGCAACATGATTTATACTGCAGGCCAACGGGGACCCGCTGGGACCACACGAGGACCCCCGGACACCCACGGGGACCACCTGAGGACCCCTGAACACCCGCAGGGAACACCCAAGGGCCCCCCAGACACCCACGGGGACCACGTGACCATGGTAATCAAATGCATAGGAGATACCTGCACCCCATAACGGGGCCTGTATCTCGGGAAGCAGGGGGTCCCCGCACCTGAAATCAACGCAGTTCTGCTCCGGAGACCCGCTAATACAATACACAAGTAATAAAAATTAAATTAAAAAAACATTAATTTCAGGCGAGATTTGTGCAGGAAGAGGCGGCTCTCTCTCTCTGCAGCAGAAGGAACTCGCCGGGTGAGCCCTTTTCAGAGAGACGATCATCACGTCTCCGGCTACTCGCCAGTTTTGCAAATGTTGCTATCACAGGTATTCTGGGATTTCTGATTTCCGTGATAGCAACGCTGTCAAAAATGGCGATTTAAATAGCCCGGCAATTTTTATTTATTGACGCTTAGTGCATAGGCCCCTAAGTTTGTTTCCACCACGTTCCTTCATAGGGATCTTTTCAATCCCCACGAAGGAAAAATTTTTGATGCAACCCTGATTGCATTCAGAAAAGTGTTTGGAAACTGGATGAGAAAAGTCATCTTTTCTTTTTTTTCTAATTAATCTTAAGCTAAGATTAATTAGAAAAAATGACCTGTCTCATCCAGTTTCCAAACACTTTTCTGAATGCAATCAGGGTGGCATCAAAAGCTTGTATCATGTGTTGGTGAGGTAGATGGCCAGATATTTTATGGCCCGAGGTTGTCATTTCAAATCAAAATTTAGTTTAATTGCATTCGTTGATAAATTAATATTTAGGGCCTCAGATTTACTATTAATATTTATCTTGAATCAAGACAATTTGTTAAAGTGCGAAAGGCCATTAAATAGATTGGGCAGGGAGGTGCAAGGTTTAGTCAAGGTAAGTATGATGTCATCAGCAAATAGAAAAAGCTTAAAAGAAATATTTTCCGTTATCTCTGTGTACGACCAGGGGTCTCATACATAAGGCGGAGAGGAGAGGGCGGACAACCTTGTCATGTGCCACACTTGATTTGGTAATATATCTGAAGGGAACACTTGACAGACCCCCCCCCTCAACAGCATTGAGGGGATGTTATGTTTATTGGCAAAGGCAATTAGGTCTATGCCTACTTGTCATAGAGTCCATTTGGTCTGCATGAATGAGTGAAGGCCTATTATCAAGGATTTGGGAAATATTTTTGCATCCGAGCTAGAGGGAGCCCACATTTTCAATTGGAAAAAGTAATTCTTCATGACTTATAGGTTGTCCTAGAGTTTTCCTATCTGAATCACTTTGTTTAGGAAGATTAGCAGATTATAGATATGCTGACAAGAAATCATATTACTTGTGATTATGTAGAACTTTCTTTCCGTCACATACTTAGGCATAGCATTTGTTTCATTCCTTAGTAATTGTTTCAGGATTTGAAGTCAGTGTACCAGATCCTAGCTTATTATGATGGCGGGTTTATATATTCCTATGTTTAGCTTCTTTCTCAATATGTTTTCTTTTAGGCCAAAGCTTTGACTTCCACATTAGACGTGAGGCATAAGCCCAGCTCTGATTTTGCTTCTTGCAGTTTCCCTAACGTAGCCTCGGCATGGTCATTCTTGCATTGTCTAGATAGTTTATCAATTTTAGATTGTAAGGCATTTATTCCCTCTAATCTTGTTTTCTTTCTATTTACAGCTAAACAAATCAATCTTCCCCTGATAACTGCCTTGTGGGCTTCCTAGAGAGGATACGCGACCAACATTTGATCTGGAAGAAGCAACTCCATTCTCTATCAATTTCAGATAGGATCTCAGGGATTTTCAACAAGGACTCATTCAGTCTCCAATGTGGTCTATGAGATATAATGTTGTTTATCAATTAAAAGTTCCACTATCACATGATCTTACCACATGATGTTATGTGTTTTGGAGAAAAGAGTTGTAGGTAGCAGGGAAGCATGAATACAAATATAGTAATTCCCGGAATATGACTGATGGGGATTTGAGAAACAAAAGGGTTAATCTCTAGTTAGAGGGTTCAATTCTCACCAACCGGCAACTAAATTAAGGTTCCGTAGACCACCTAGATCAAGTTTTAATATCAGAGTTCCTTTGTGGGCTGCTAGGAAATGTGGACATGGCTAAAGATGAAATGCTAGGTTAAAATCCCCTCCTAGGATCAGCTGACTTCCCGAGACACTGCCCAGTATACCCAAAAAAATCTATCAAAGAATTTAGAGCCAATTTCATTCAAAGCGTATACATGGGCTGATACTATACACCTCATATACACTGACCATGGCCCCTTGCAGATACACTTACCCACACTCCTACTGTCTTTACGTTCCCCCTACTTACCACTTAGATTGTAAGCTCTTCGGGACAGGGACTCCTATTCCTAATGTTACTTTTATGTCTGAAGTGCTTATTCCCATTATGTGTTATATGATTGTCAAGTCTGTTACGGCTGTGAAGCACTGTGTAAATTACTGGTGCTATATAAAGATATACTGTACATACATTAGCAATAGTTAGGTCGTGACCAGACTTCTAACCAGTATTATAAATCTACCATTCCTTATCCACTCTCTTGGTTTTAGAAACAAAAGGGTTCACTAACTACTCCCTTCTTGACCTGAGCTAATGAAAGGAATATTAGAATGGGAGGGGTAAGGGGAAGGAGGTGGTGGGGGGGGGGGGGGGTGAAAGAAAAACCCTCCCCTCTGAAATAAACCAGTAACCACCAGATATCTTAAATGATCACATATGTAACAATAACTTCAAAGGAACCTCGGTGAATTACTCTGATAGAATAAGGTGGACAATCTCCAAATTGTATATTAAGCGAAGCCCACATCTTGTAGCTGTTGTCTCGCTGGAGTTCGCAACTCCATCCGTGATCAAGTCAGGGGTAAAGGTATAGAAACCAGGAAGTATAGGCTGGACATGTATAAAGACAAAGCAGTGAGAAAGGCCTCTGGTCCAGCTCTGCGTCAAAACAGGTGAACTCTCCCTGTACCGAAATAAGCATTGCAGTGATCTAATCATATATTAGTCAGCCATTGCAAATAGCTCAGGATCTGGTATTTAGACGGGCTATAAGTATTATCTCGGAGCATAAGAGGTGTTCGAGGTCTAGGGAAGACCAATTACTTCTCAGTTGAGAAGGGGCACCGAGCATGGAGTTATAACCTGGACAAACTGTCAATTAGCTCAGAGGATTTGTGGAATAAAAGCCTTTGAATATGACAATAATGTGCGAATGCCTGTGCGGCCACGGACGGATGCCCTTCTGATCTGGAAAATAAAGGCACGTGGTTGGGAGATGAGGTGCTAAAATTAAAACGAGTAACGACAATGAGTAGGTCAGAGCGCCCAGTCAGGACCGCAGGCTAAGGGTCTCCCCAATCCCCTGAACTCAATGACTACTAGGTGTGACCTAAGGGGTCAGACAAGAGAGACGACACAGGTAGATACCGTATTTCCTCGATTGTAAGACACCTTCGATTGTAAGACACACCATCGATTTGGCCCTTACAATTGAGGAAAATTACTTTCACTCTCCATGTTTCAGGAGAGGTCCCATATCAGCGGAGGATGAAGCGGGCGGCGGCGGCAGGGGAGGTCCCACGTCTGCAGATGGTTGAAGATGGACGGTGGGTGTGCAGCAGCAGGACAGGTCCAAAGTCTGCAGGTGAATGAAGATAAGACAGCGGGCGTGCGGTGGGGTGCGGCGGCAGGAGATCATAATAGCAGGAGAGCTGAGCAGGAGCAGAGCGGCATAGGGGAACGGCTTGCGAGGTGCACACTGTAACCGGAAGTCAGACACCGGTCAACTTCCGGTGTTACAGTGTGCACCTCCCAAGCCGTTCCCCTACGCCGCTCTGCACCTGCTATTATGATCTATTAGCCGCCTCCGCCACCGCACGCCCGCTGTCTTCTTATCTTCATTCACCTGCAGACTTGGGACCTGTCCTGCCGCCGCCACCGCACTCCCACCCGCTGTCCATCTTCAATGATCTGCAGACGTGGGACCTCTGCTGCCGCCTCCGCACACTTCGTCCTCCGCTGACATGGGATCTCACCTGAAACGTGTTAAAAAAAAATTAATACATCGATTCTAAGACGCACCCCGATTTCCGACATGTGAAAATCGAAAAAAAGGTGCGTCTTAGAATTGAGGAAATAGGGTATATGAAATTCATGGTGTCTGTGATTAAGACCCCAGCCCCGTACAACCCATCAGTTGCAATATGAACCCCTTTATTGGGGAGCAGGAGTTTTGAAACGGGTTTGTAGAGCTCCAACGTAGCAATGGGCTATACCTTATCTAATCCCGTGCGGTATATTTGGATACCTATAAATAATTAGGCCGGGTGGCTCCAGCTCGCCACGTTCGTAGGCGCTTCTTAACAGACACTATATCATCTCAGATGTGCACCTGCCTTCCGATTAATAGGTTGAGTGAGGGTTCTCTTTCTAGATACACAAACACACACGTTTAATGTTGTAGCATATGTTGAATAGCTTTTAATAATTGGGTCAGAAACCTACCTTGAAAAAACACATGGTGCAGGATATATATAATACATTCAGCAGACATCAGGGACCGACGTCTAACTTAGGGAAGAAAACTGAAGTGATTCTAAAGGTGCATAGTTCCGAGCGAGGTTGAAAAGCATTACTTTACTCTAAAGCGAGTTCCCAGCACACCAATAAGAAACAAAGCCAAAAATACACGAGACATTAATAGCAAAAAAATAGAAATAATTTACTAGTGCTTAACTGAAGAGAAGTAATAACCACCAAATGTATAAATCAATCACATTCGATTAAAACAAGTCTATGCACATGAATGATAAAAAAAATACACCAAAGCGATATACTGTACGTATATACAAATAAAGATACTGATCCACTATGCAGGATACAGGGAGGATGCCAGGTAAATACAGAAAAATGATCACAGGGGCGACCCTCTGCTGCAGCTCTTCAGCCACTGGAACCACCACCGCCACTTCTACAAGGAGGTACATTTCAGGCGAGGGGTTGGTTTTAGGGCAGGTTGTTGACTTTAGGGCTTTTAGCCGTTAAGGTAAGGGCTTTAGGGTAAGGGGTAGCGTTAGTATTAGGAGTTAAGATTAGGGGGTTTTAGGGCAAGGGCTAAAGTTGGTGACTTACCTTAGCGACGAAGCGGCCGAATGTCCTGTGGGTGAGATGAGCAGCGGCGTAATGGCCACCACCAAATGTCCTTGACCGCCACCAACAGGCCGGCTATTAGGGATATCCCTGCTTCAGCATATCAGGCTAAATCAGTGGCTGTCTGAGCCACCTGTGCTGAAGCAGGGATATCCCCACTACTTGGCCAGTTGGTGGCCCTTAAGGACTGGAATTGGCCACTTCTGGTATCGAGCATAGGGGACATTTTTTATTATATATATATATATGCAAATGTAAATACAACTGTATGCTCATCTGCATGTCTTATATATATATATATATACACACACACACAATTTTTCAAACAAGGTACTGTAGTTAGATGCTAAGAAAAAGATGCAGGAGATTTCTAGAAAGGACATTATAGAAGATCATCAACTTTTAGACTGTAGGAAATATCTCTAGAGCAGTTAAGTTTAAAAACAGGATTACTTTAGAGACTTTTGCATAGAACGGCTAGAAGATACCCAGCCATACAACAGCTTGTGCTGCTGCTGCTGCTGCAGAGAGGTGCTGGAGGAGCTGGGCAGGAAGACATGGGGGGTGAGAACATGTGTGGTGTCCTTCTCCCCGCTCTCCCTCCAGCATGCAGAGGCCTCTTCTGGGCAGTCACTGAAAGAACCCACAACATGCTTCAGTCTTTATGGTCTTAATTCATTTTCTAACAAGTTTGAAAGCATGAAAAATACCAGAATGTTACCAAAAGTACAGGGATGGGGGTTTCTCTCTTGTACGGATTGGCTAAACATCTACATAGTAGAAACTGGAACTAGAACGTGAGCAACTAGTTACTTCAGCAATATTATCCACAGAACATTTAATCAAAAAAGCAGGTCCATCAAATGGTGTAATAAGTGTCTCTACTTTTTCAAAGTCTCCATTGAGAAGCCGAAACGTTGAGCTAGTAGACACGTATTGTACCATTTGGTGTGCCTGCTTTTTTGACCTTTCTAGATAGTACAGTTTAGCAGAAGCACCCACTCCAATCTTTTGTATTATTACTGTCACTGTGTGCCCCGACACCTTTACTATATGTATTACATGCAAAAAGAAAGTGCACAGGTCATAGTGTGAATCTGTATACAGTTATATGGTTACAACAAAAGGCAGAATATACCCAATGCTACATCCAATGTGACAACACATAGTTAAATACTTCAATATTAGTATTCTCATGAGTAAGGGTCATTTAGTTAAACCCTTTGTCCGACGCGTTATAAGCCTGCAGCCACTTTAAGTAGCAGGTTTTCCATGTACATGTGCAGGGCAGGTCCTCTGAGGCCATCCTCCCTCCAGCAGAGGTCAGAGAATACTAATATTGAAGTATTTAACCATGTATTATTTCACATTGGATGTAGCATTGGGTATTTTTTTCTCTTTTGTGGTATACATTTAACCACGCTCAGTAGCACTCCTTTTGAATATATATATATATATATATATACACACATACATACATACATATATATACACACACACACACACACACACACACACACACAGTGTTCGATAAACCTATACATTTGCTAGCCCCGGGCGAGTGGATTTAACATCGTGGCGAGCTCCTATTGGCCCAAGCAGCACACATTTGGTACTAGGTGGCGAGTAGATTTTTTTGGTGATTTGTCGACCTGTGTGTGTGTGTGTGTGTGTGTGTGTGTGTGTATGTGTGTATATATATATGTATATATATATATATATATATATATATATATATATATATATATGATACCGTTGTTACGCGAAATCAAAGGGCAGCACTCAGGTAAGTAGGTAAACAAGTTCTTGTATTGAGAAACATTTACCTACTTACCTGATTGCTGCCCTTTGATTTCGAGTAACAACGGTATCGTATATGATATTTTTTATGGGATTAGCACCTATCTATAAGGATTTACCAGTGGAGCTGCCGGCTGACATCTATCCTATATATGTGTGGTGGGTTCTGGGGTTAGAGATGACTGGGATTGTGTGTTCATTACATGTATATGGTTATTGAGAATTGCGCACTTACAATACAAAACAAACAGTGCTGATGTGTAGTGACCAGACAACTTTGAAACCACTACAGAACTCAGATTTTGCCTTACAACCAGTCCTGTTTAACCATTAACCAGGGATCCGGATAGAACATGGCAGCTCTGAGGGAAAAAGCAGTCCTTAAAGAGGTTTTACCCAGTACACAGGGTGCTGCATATTCAGCTCCCTCCAAACAGCTGAGGCAGAGGGCAGGGGTGTTTGCATCCCCCTGCCTGCTACCCCCTTTAACTTTTCTCCAGCATCGGCAGTGTAATTTGACGTCACAATGGCATGTTAATTCGCATTGCCATGGCAATGCTGCGTCATTTGACCCTGCGTTGTCATGAAGGCCTCGCACGCTCCCCCAGCATTTTATTTAAATGTTGTGAGAAAGAGCGCGGGGGCTTCTGTAAGCACCACGCCACACAGTTTGCACACCCCTGGCATAGGGAATGCTCTTTGCTTCACCAGCTGGGCTTGAGAGCACAGAAGGCTATCGCTGATGAAGTCACATGTCAGTGACAAAAACACGTTGTATTGCGTTACGGAGGAAACTCAGCCCAGCTGGTGAAGCAAAGAGGATACCCTATTCTCAGCTGTTAGATGGGAGCTGAATATACAGCACCCTGTGTACTGGTTAAAACCTCTTTAAGGACTGCTTTTTCCATCTGATCTGCTGTGGATTATCCGGATCCCTGGTTGATAAAACAGGACTGGTGGAAACCACTATGGAGCTCAGCTTTTTCCCCTACAAAAAGTGTCTGGTGTCTATACATCAGCATTGCTTGTTTTCTATTTTATTGTGTTAAGTGCGCAATTTGCATTCTTAATAACCATATAAATGTGTACAGATTCACACTATGGGCTGTGCACTTCCTGTTAGATTTTGGTTGAAAGTGGATCTTCCTTTCTGAAAGCTGCAAAAGACCATTTATGTTCCTTATACGGAAATCCTTCTAATATTGGAATCGCATCCTTCTAATTCAAACTTTCACTTCAAGAACTGGTATATGATGTTGTGTGCACTTTTTATTTCTTTGTTCTGTTCACGGTCACAAGGTATACGATACATGTACACTGATATATTATATTTATGGTATTGGTTTTTACACTTATCACTCACTTTGAGATTGTGTGTTCGGCACTCGAGATGGAGATTTAGAGATATAAAGCTATATATACATCTGGACCTAGCACAGAGTATTTGGGGTACCAGTGTACATCCTATTCATAAGGAAATTATATCATTAATGTACAGTTGCATTGGTTTGCGATGGAGACGGTGTTTCCCGATGAATGATTAATTCGATTCGAGTTCACTGTATCTTTCTTCCACCTCTGACAAATGCTGTAACATATGATGTGACGTTATACCGTGATCTGTGACATTGTCCCACCGCATATCCTGCACCCTTTAGCTGCCCACATGCTTCGATACAAGCCATGGCCATTTCCCACCTTGACATTATTTTACGTTGACCAAGAAAAGGGAGAGGGAGTCGGGTTCGTCCTTTCAATCTTTCTTTAATACAAAGTCGATATATCTACATACATTGTGGTGTCAAAACCACATTTCATTTCTGTTCCAAATAACAGTTGGAAAGCGGCAGCACTTTGCTCTTTACAAAGAAGAAAATGTGCGGCTTTGCAAGTCCCATTTTAACCTTCATGTGTCAGTAGTGCTGAAGGGGTCACCATGTTACTAGAAGAAGACACAATGGAAGGAAAAACAACGAATGGGTGAAGATTGTACCTTTACTTGGCTCCGCACTCTCTCTCTCACACACACACACACACACACACACACACACAGACATTCCTTAACCTCGTAAAGATATCATCGCCCCCAGACATTCCCTGTTTCCCGCTTACATTATAATGGGAGTGTAAACTTCATCTTTGAGCTTATTATAATATATATGCGCAACGGAGAGTCATTTTAACTCCAGAAAGCCCTGTGATGTTTGTATCTGTTTGAACTGGCTTGCTGTGATTTTCTTACGCCACGAGTGCATTCTGCAGTTTCCTGGCTGTGCTGGGGGTTTTTTTTTTGGATTGGGTGGGCTGAGAAGGAAAGATCCCAGTAGCATACTGAAGTAATCAGTGTATCCTTGCATTACACCCGTTCCTTCTACTGAATGTAAGAACTTCCAGTGGGGGGTGAGAGGGGGGGCGAGGATGCCGTAAAAGGGGATAAATTAAGAGTGGTCCACAGCACCTTCTCATATGTCCCCTCCCCAGAGATAATGAAAATAGACATCTGTTTTTAACTAGGGTACTTCTTCCTTTTGACTTACAGTAATAAAAAATAGCATTTTGGGCACTGCTGCTGCAGGAAACACCCCATGTAAATATTCAATCCTCTTACTCTTCCCCTTTGGAAGTAAAGTCCTGCACAAGGCCTCTGGTTCTACAGATCCAGGTGGGGATTCTTTATCAGCGGGTGCAGATTGTCTCTGCTGAAACAGAATAGTAGGCGGCCGGCTTGGAAAGCCTCACTAGGGTTTTGCTTCACCTGACCTAGAGCGATGGGCAGAGAAAAACATTCTTATGATGGTTCCTCCCTTTCTAGGGTAGAAAAGCAGTATGACAAGGAGCGGCAAGCACTGTATCTTGATATAGATATATAACAGGCATCACACGTAACATCTCTACAGTGAAAAAATAGACCGTCTTTGAACAGAATATGAACATATAAGTACATTTCTCTTCATTTCATTGACATATTCATTTGCTTAAAAAAGGAAAAATACAATATAAAAAAAAAAAGGGTCTGGGTTTAATGTCACTTAATTGGATACAGATACAATGATACTTTAAAGCAGGCTAACTCGCATACACTCAGTCACGTCTCTCAGAATTATTATACAACTAGGGCACTTCATAGATTCCGGACTCACTGCGCCATGGACATATAAATACACAAAAAGGGACACTTGGTTGGAGATTGGCTGGAAAGAAGTATCCCATCAAATAAAAGCAGATTGATGTCCTAGTCAAGAGGGCTGCCCGGTCCCACTTCTCTCCTATTCGGGTCAGGGAGGCGAGCACAGACCAGATTGGGTGTTTTGGTGGTGAATCTGTAAACTTGCTTGGAGATTATTATTATTATTATTGTTTTGTTAAATGAAGCATCTTCTGTCAGGGGAAAATGGGAGAAGCAGGATCCAGTAGAATGAAGCCACCGAAAGACCTCGGTAAGGAGGAGGAGGAGGGTGAGCAGTAAGCCATAATCGAAACGTGAAAAATATTGAGAATTGGAAAGTAAGGAATGTTGCAAGTCAAAGGCGAGCAGTTTGCACTCGGAGGGGCAGTGGTAATGAATCCAGGGGCCTGCTTGATTCGACTTTGCTGCCTCTGTTATGGGCGAGGGCTTCTGGTTAGGTTAAGACATCAGCTTAAAGAATTCCGAGTTCGTCGGTTCTGGAATACTGCACGACCGCGTGTGCAAGCGTCTGCCTTCAAAGAGCGAGAACCGAGTGTGTAAATATAATGAACCGTGAGGATGCAACAGAGTCTGAAGTCCCTTCCACTCTCCTTCCATTAAAGTACATGAGTTCTGTGCCTCTGCTGGGACCACTCTCTCATGTGTGTGTGAGTGTGTGCGAGTGTGTGCGAGTGTGTGCGAGTGTATGTATAAGGCCCACAGGCACAGGTGTATCCCAGATCTGTTTGCAGAGGACACTGCTTGAGGTATCAGCCCTGAAGCAGCTTGAAATAGATGTGACTTTACAAGTCCTGAAAAGTCTGGTCACACCACAGAGTCCCCCAAAGGGGAGTCCATATAAAATGTTTTCGACCTCCCCTCCCACCCCCTGGTGCAGAAGTCCTTCCTTGTTTGTTTTTGGATTTATGAGTTCAAGCTCTTTTGGAGGGTCAGCAGAGGCCGCACAGGACTTCACTGGTTGGCAGAGTCTGCAGAACAATGGCTTTTTATGTTGCATAGTGATCAAAGCTGCCCAGATACTCCAAACCTGCCTGGTAGCAAAACTGATACTCATCCTGAAACAGAGAGAGAAAAGGGGAGTTACCAATCCACTACTTTATTCTAGTCCTATAAATCAGGATGTATGCTACGTACTAGAACACAATATTCTGGTAGTTACATGTTCTAACTGGTCAGTGACACATGTGAATGTAAGGACTAGTCCTAATATTCACTCGGTGCATACAAAGGGTTCATTGCTGCGATTCAGTTGTGTGGCAGAGGGGTATTTAATCTCCCAATCTGGGTAGCAGCACTGTGTCCCAGTATCTTACTGTGGGATATATGTAATGGCCTCCTCTCTGACACAGGTCATTTATTACGGATCTTATTAGCACAAAGAAGTCTCCTTCACCCCTTCAATGCATTACTCTGTAGGTACACGCAATGCTCTGCAATGCATTACTCTGTAGGTACACGCAATGCTCTGCAATGCATTACTCTGTAGGTACACGCAATGCTCTGCAATGCATTACTCTGTAGGTACACCCAATGCTCTGCAATTCATTACTCTGTAGGTACACACAATGCTCTGCAATGCATTACTATATAGGTACACACAATGCTCTGCAATGCATTTCTCTGTAGGTACACGCAATGTTCTGCAATGTATTACTCAGTAGGTACACGCAATGCTCTGCAATGGATTACTCAGTAGGTACACGCAATGCTCTGCAATGCATTACTCTGTAGGTACACGCAATGCTCTGCAATGCATTACTCTGTAGGTACACGCAATGCTCTGCAATGCATTACTCTGTAGGTACACGCAATGCTCTGCAATGCATTACTCTGTAGGTACACCCAATGCTCTGCAATTCGTTACTCTGTAGGTACACACAATGCTCTGCAATGCATTACTATATAGGTACACACAATGCTCTGCAATGCATTTCTCTGAAGGTACACGCAATGTTCTGCAATGCATTACTCTGTAGGTACACGCAATGCATTACTCAGTAGGTACACGCAATGCTCTGCAATGCATTACTCTGTAGGTACACGCAATGCTCTGCAATGCATTACTCTGTAGGTACACGCAATGCTCTGCAATGCATTACTATATAGGTACACGCAATGCTCTGCAATGCATTACTCTGTAGGTACACGCAATGCTCTGCAATGCATTACTCTGTAGGTACACGCAATGCTCTGCAATGCATTACTCTGCAGGTACACGCAATGCTCTGCAATGCATTGTTGTCCCCTCCGGCACCGATGGTTGAAAGCGGCAACCCACCCAAAAATACAAATCGTTAAATTGCCTTAATATATAGTCGTTTTGCAAATAAACGACTACAATGTGTGCAGGGTCACCATTAGAAAGTCTCACAGTCATCTCCCAATGTCGCAACTTTCTAGAGAGCGACGGAGAAAGCCGGACCCCACGGCCATTTTGTGTCCCCCAGGCAACTTGTCTTACCAAGTGGAAAATTGCTTATAAAAAATTGAGCTGTGCGGATTGCCGTTTTGAAAGGTTTATAGCTAAAGTTGTGTGTTTATTTATTTCTTAATGCTTGTGTGACAACGTTGGCTAACTTAGATGTGCTGCATTTCCCCATTTATAATCTGGTGTTTAAGTACTTTAATGTGACTTTTAGTAAGTTCTTAAAACTGTGTGATTTCAAACCCTTGCGCTGCCCGTCTCACCTCCGTCTGCACCATGGCTGGTCTTTGTGTTCGCAGCATCTTCACCGTCTGGAAAATATCTACCACGCCTTCATAACGCATCCTCTCCAGAACTATACTGAGCGTGATGAACACCCCGGTCCTGCCAACTCCAGCGCTGCAGCGGAGAGGGCAAAGGGTCACGGGGGATCGGCACAGCGCGTCGAGAGTGCGCGTCAAAAAGGGAATCCGGGCACAAGTACAGAACTTCACAATATATTAATAATACTCAGCAAAGGACTCGGTGCCGCCCGAAACGCTACACGTCCAGATGCTTCTCAAAATAAATCTGTACACACACACACACACACACACACACACACACACACACACTTTGTGTCGGCGCTCATACCAAAGATACAAGACAAAAGGTTAGACTTGAATTAAAAAAAAAAAAAGAAGAGTGATATATGATAAACATTTAAATGTAATAGAAACACAAATATATTGTTTTATAGTTGTTGCCATTAATCTTTTAATAGCTACCTATAGTGAAAATCAATGGGCTGCAGGATCATTAAGCACTGAACGGTTAATATAGCCGAGAATATGGGAGGAATAAGGCCCGTTGTGGGTGTAAGATAGAGAGGGCACATTGTCTACTACTGTGATAAGAGACAGCAGAGTATTTATATCCCAGAGTATTATGGATGCTGCACATTCCTCCCCAGGGCAGCGTTGTGTGGATGGTACCTCCGGTAACCAGTGAATGTCTCTAACCTGCCCCCAGAAAACGGTTCAGGACCCATATACTATAAACAGGGGTGGCCAACTCCAGTCCTCAAGGGCCAGCATCAGGTCGTGTTTTAAGAATATCCCTGCTTCAGCGCAGGTGGCTCAATCAGTAGCTTAGTCAACGATTGAGCCACCTGTGCTGAAGCATTAAAACCTGACCTGTTGGTGGCCCTTGAGGACTGGAGTTGGCCGCCCCTGTCCTAGAACACAAGAGAACCATAAACGTCTCACTCTACCAAAGGCTGCGATTATACAGCCGAACTGCAGGGGGCGCGCGCGTGTGTGACGTCGCAGAGCGACACGTGCACAAGCACATGATACCGCGCGTGCGGCTGCTGGCGTTAATCTGTTTTTTGATTGGATTGCCGCGTCACGTGATGCGGCAGTCTCCACCTGAAAACAAATTTTGTAAACGCTCCAACTGTCTCCCCACTTTGCAGTAGCAAGCGAGGAGACAGTTGCATTTGGTATATGCAGTTTTCAGTTTCAAGTTGTTTTTTGCGCCGCACGGTGTCACCACGAGCGTTACAGAGTATAATCACAGCCTTAGCACAAACTCCAAGCTCATCATTTATTGCATTCCCCTCTAGCAGTGCGGGACTTTATTGTATTATTTATATTATAATACACAAGGCAGAACCGGATTTGAAAGCGGTCACGTTGATTTTTCATACCTGCAATGAACAGAGATCGGGCCGTCCTGGCCAAACTGCTCCTTTGTCTTGTGCACCTGGCCAATAAAATCAATGAAGCCTTCTCCTGACTTAGGCACACCTTGTTCTGGCCAATCAGTAAACTGAAACTGGCGAACTGTGCGCGACTGACCATCCTGAGGAAAGTGAGAGAGTAAGGGGACCGCCGTGTCACACACTGGCAGTGATCAACATTAGCATAGCTTAGCACTAGTTACTCAGCAGAATATCATATCTTATTGTACAGAGGTGATGAGAAGCCAGAGGAACAGACGTTACTTGTGTTCTTTCATTTTACACAGTGCATGGTTTTTTTGGTATCATGGATAGCACAGGAATGAGATGAACAAACCCACAACCAATTAGAGCAGGGTTTCCCAAACTTTTTTTTCCGTGACCCGGTTATTTTTGAACTTCTCCTTCGTGACCCACTAAAATTTTATCGCCTATACTGGCCTATAGGGCCTGCACAGACACACACACAGCCACTGATACACACACACACACACACACACACACACACACACACACACACACACACACACACACACACACACACACACAGACAGACACTGACACACACAGCCACTGACAGACACTGACACACGCAGCCACTGACACACACACACACACACTGATACACACACACACACACACACACACACACACACTGATACAGATAC
Source organism: Ascaphus truei (assembly GCF_040206685.1). Lineage (NCBI taxonomy): Eukaryota > Metazoa > Chordata > Amphibia > Anura > Ascaphidae > Ascaphus > Ascaphus truei. Next base: position 35,182,805 of record NC_134490.1, read on the forward strand.
ACACACACACACTCGCTCTGCCCTATACCCACACACACTCACTCTCCCCTATACCCACACAGACACAAACAGTGAATTACAGGCAACGACGGATGTGAGTGACTGGAGAGGGGGCCAGGGGCACTTGGGTGGGAGGGAAGGGGCCAGAGGCACTTGGGTGGGAGGGAGGGAAGGGGCCAGAGGCACTTGGGTGGGAGGGAGGGAAGGGGCCAGAGGCACTTGGGTGGGAGGGAGGGAAGGGGCCAGGGGCACTTGGGTGGGTGGGAGGGGACCAGGGGCACTTGGGTGGGTGGGAGGGAGGGGACCAGGGGCACTTGGGTGGGTGGGAGGGAGGGGACCAGGGGCACTTGGGTGGGTGGGTGGGTGGGAGGGAGGGGACCAGGGGCACTTGGGTGGGTGTGTGACAGGGGACCAGGGGCACTTGGGTGGGTGGGAGGGGACCAGGGGCACTTGGGTGGGTGGGAGGGAGGGGACCAGGGGCACTTGGGTGGGTGGGAGGGAGGGGACCAGGGGCACTTGGGTGGGTGGGAGGGAGGGGACCAGGGGCACTTGGGTGGGTGGGAGGGAGGGGACCAGGGGCACTTGGGTGGGTGGGAGGGAGGGGACCAGGGGCACTTGGGTGGGTGGGAGGGAGGGGACCAGGGGCACTTGGGTGGGTGGGAGGGAGGGGACCAGGGGCACTTGGGTGGGTGGGAGGGAGGGGACCAGGGGCACTTGGGTGGGTGGGAGGGAGGGGACCAGGGGCACTTGGGTGGGTGGGAGGGAGGGGACCAGGGGCACTTGGGTGGGTGGGAGGGAGGGGACCAGGGGCACTTGGGTGGGTGGGAGGGGACCAGGGGCACTTGGGTGGGTGGGAGGGGACCAGGGGCACTTGGGTGGGTGGGAGGGGACCAGGGGCACTTGGGTGGGTGGGAGGGGACCAGGGGCACTTGGGTGGGTGGGAGGGGACCAGGGGCACTTGGGTGGGTGGGAGGGGACCAGGGGCACTTGGGTGGGTGGGAGGGGACCAGGGGCACTTGGGTGGGTGGGAGGGGACCAGGGGCACTTGGGTGGGTGGGAGGGGACCAGGGGCACTTGGGTGGGTGGGAGGGGACCAGGGGCACTTGGGTGGGTGGGAGGGGACCAGGGGCACTTGGGTGGGTGGGAGGGGACCAGGGGCACTTGGGTGGGTGGGAGGGGACCAGGGGCACTTGGGTGGGTGGGAGGGGACCAGGGGCACTTGGGTGGGTGGGAAGGGACCAGGGGCACTTGGGTGGGTGGGAGGGGACCAGGGGCACTTGGGTGGGTGGGAGGGGACCAGGGGCACTTGGGTGGGTGGGAGGGGACCAGGGGCACTTGGGTGGGTGGGAGGGGACCAGGGGCACTTGGGTGGGTGGGAGGGGACCAGGGGCACTTGGGTGGGTGGGAGGGGACCAGGGGCACTTGGGTGGGTGGGAGGGGACCAGGGGCACTTGGGTGGGTGGGAGGGGACCAGGGGCACTTGGGTGGGTGGGAGGGGACCAGGGGCACTTGGGTGGGTGGGAGGGGACCAGGGGCACTTGGGTGGGTGGGAGGGGACCAGGGGCACTTGGGTGGGTGGGAGGGGACCAGGGGCACTTGGGTGGGTGGGAGGGGACCAGGGGCACTTGGGTGGGTGGGAGGGGACCAGGGGCACTTGGGTGGGTGGGAGGGGACCAGGGGCACTTGGGTGGGTGGGAGGGGACCAGGGGCACTTGGGTGGGTGGGAGGGGACCAGGGGCACTTGGGTGGGTGGGAGGGGACCAGGGGCACTTGGGTGGGTGGGAAGGGACCAGGGGCACTTGGGTGGGTGGGAGGGGACCAGGGGCACTTGGGTGGGTGGGAGGGGACCAGGGGCACTTGGGTGGGTGGGAGGGGACCAGGGGCACTTGGGTGGGTGGGAGGGGACCAGGGGCACTTGGGTGGGTGGGAGGGGACCAGGGGCACTTGGGTGGGTGGGAGGGGACCAGGGGCACTTGGGTGGGTGGGAGGGGACCAGGGGCACTTGGGTGGGTGGGAGGGGACCAGGGGCACTTGGGTGGGTGGGAGGGGACCAGGGGCACTTGGGTGGGTGGGAGGGGACCAGGGGCACTTGGGTGGGTGGGAGGGGACCAGGGGCACTTGGGTGGGTGGGAGGGGACCAGGGGCACTTGGGTGGGTGGGAGGGAGGGGACCAGGGGCACTTGGGTGGGTGGGAGGGAGGGGACCAGGGGCACTTGGGTGGGTGGGAGGGAGGGGACCAGGGGCACTTGGGTGGGTGGGAGGGAGGGGACCAGGGGCACTTGGGTGGGTGGGAGGGAGGGGACCAGGGGCACTTGGGTGGGTGGGAGGGAGGGGACCAGGGGCACTTGGGTGGGTGGGAGGGAGGGGACCAGGGGCACTTGGGTGGGTGGGAGGGAGGGGACCAGGGGCACTTGGGTGGGTGGGAGGGAGGGGACCAGGGGCACTTGGGTGGGTGGGAGGGAGGGGACCAGGGGCACTTGGGTGGGTGGGAGGGGACCAGGGGCACTTGGGTGGGTGGGAGGGGACCAGGGGCACTTGGGTGGGTGGGAGGGGACCAGGGGCACTTGGGTGGGTGGGAGGGGACCAGGGGCACTTGGGTGGGTGGGAGGGGACCAGGGGCACTTGGGTGGGTGGGAGGGGACCAGGGGCACTTGGGTGGGTGGGAGGGGACCAGGGGCACTTGGGTGGGTGGGAGGGGACCAGGGGCACTTGGGTGGGTGGGAGGGGACCAGGGGCACTTGGGTGGGTGGGAGGGGACCAGGGGCACTTGGGTGGGTGGGAGGGGACCAGGGGCACTTGGGTGGGTGGGAGGGGACCAGGGGCACTTGGGTGGGTGGGAGGGGACCAGGGGCACTTGGGTGGGTGGGAGGGGACCAGGGGCACTTGGGTGGGTGGGAAGGGACCAGGGGCACTTGGGTGGGTGGGAGGGGACCAGGGGCACTTGGGTGGGTGGGAGGGGACCAGGGGCACTTGGGTGGGTGGGAGGGGACCAGGGGCACTTGGGTGGGTGGGAGGGGACCAGGGGCACTTGGGTGGGTGGGAGGGGACCAGGGGCACTTGGGTGGGTGGGAGGGGACCAGGGGCACTTGGGTGGGTGGGAGGGGACCAGGGGCACTTGGGTGGGTGGGAGGGGACCAGGGGCACTTGGGTGGGTGGGAGGGGACCAGGGGCACTTGGGTGGGTGGGAGGGGACCAGGGGCACTTGGGTGGGTGGGAGGGGACCAGGGGCACTTGGGTGGGTGGGAGGGGACCAGGGGCACTTGGGTGGGTGGGAGGGGACCAGGGGCACTTGGGTGGGTGGGAGGGGACCAGGGGCACTTCGGGGGCCAGGGGCACTTGGGTGGGAGGGAGGGAGGGGGCCAGGGGCACTTGGGTGGGAGGGAGGGGGCCAGGGGCACTTGGGTGGGAGGGAGGGAGGGGGCCAGGGGCACTTGGGTGGGAGGGAGGGGGCCAGGGGCACTTGGATGGGAGGGAGGGAGGGGGCCAGGGGCACTTGGGTGGGAGGGAGGGGGCCAGGGGCACTTGGGTGGGAGGGAGGGGGCCAGAGGCACTTGGGTGGGAGGGAGGGTGCCAGGGGCACTTGGGTGGGAGGCAGTGACTGGGTGGGGTGACTTACCTTGCCGCCAGAGGCTTTCCCCTGCTGCCCCCGATATCCCCTGCTGCCCGGGACGGGAGGTGGGCTTGGGGGGACGGGAGGTGGGCTTGGGGGGACGGGAGGTGGGCTCGGGAGGGGGTGCCACGAGAGGTGAGCTCGGGAAGCTGGCTGCGGGGGGAAGCAGGCCGCAGTAGGAGCTTGAACTTCCCCCTCCGTCCCACGTAACGTGCGGGCCGCAGAGGAGCTGGTACTTCCTCCTTCGTCCCACGTTGGGAGCGGGGGGGGGAGGAAGGGAGCAGGCCCTGCTTGCCCTGTGCAAGCGCGCGGGACCGCAGGGGGAAATCGCCGCCATTTTTTTTAAATTGAGCAGGGGGGACGGGAGACACCGCGCAACCAGCCTCGCTGCGACCCGGCAATTTTGGTGCCGTGGCCCGGTGCCGGGTCGCGACCCACCATTTGGGAAACGCTGAATTAGAGAGTTACAGGTGGCACCAAGCTGTATCTCGAATGGTTACCAACTTCACAAAAGCCTATAGACAATGCCGGATAATGAAAATAGAAGCATAATGTAAGCACTGCAAGCGGCGAGGTCAGGCGAGGTCAGGCCCTCCCACCATACTATCCAACAGACACTTGCAGTCTGTTGTCAAAGTAAATGACATGTTTTGTTAGTTGGATGTTTGACAAAACACATATTTCCTTCTCCCCCCTCCCCCGCTCATTACTCATCAAACCTGAACTTACCCTGGCGTCTGTGACTTTAAACTCCCGTAGGATGTACTGGGGCATGTTATATTCAGCCATAGGATCCACAACAAAGTACTGATAGCGCGCAGAGCGCTCTGCTGGCCAGTACTGCTCATTCAAGACCTTACAGTTCAATGGTATCACCAAGCTACATGTGGAAAAAGATCTTCGTACTCCTCACCTGAATACGGAATTATTTTCTATGTAGCCCATTGATGTGGAAACATTTTCTATATAATTTTTATGGATTCTTTTAAAATGAATATTGTTAAATCACTTAAGGATCATAGTTATACAACCTGTGGGGGAGTTTAAACAGATGCGCTAGTGACGTGGACTGCTGAGCATACACTTATTGGGGAGCTGACCTGCACATCAGGTGCGTTTGGAGACGAGAGGTGCAGTCTGGTGGTTTTTAACGTGTCAAAACTCAGTGAGGGCATTTTGCAAAAGTGTTGTGTTCTTTCATTTCCCTGCTGCTGATCTCTCAGGGTGACCATGCTAATAAATACTTCATAACCAATACACTCTCAATCTCAAAGTAGTTTCTCTTACCCGGCCCATCTCTCTGAGTTTTGTCAACATCACAACGATGGTGGAATTATTTTCCCAAAGCATCCTCCAGAAATCTTCGGTGGTCTCTGCGAGAGGTCCTTGTGTGGCAATGTAGGCTTTTTGTTGCCTGGAAAAATCACACATCTGATCTGTTACCTGGAAACGAAGCCCAACCATCTGTGCAATTCTTACACAGAGCACGTCGCCGAAAGTAATGACATCTCATACCTATATCCATCGATGAAGCTGGCGTTGACATAATCTGACCCTTCCACTCCTCTGATTGGCTGAAGGCAAACCCGTGTCGTCTCGTACGGCATGATATTAACAAGGCGGTTCTTGAACTTGTTGCATGGAAGGTTGGCGCTGATGAATCTGGACGTGTGGGCTTTCGAATTGGCAAGGCGCTGAAAAGTAAATACAAGAGATTTATCGCATTTGCAACCCTCCCACCTTCTTCAGGCGTTCACATATTATCCTGCACAACATTCCGTTTGGGTTCTGCCTGCAAACAAGATCTGCAGAAGGAAAAAGGCACAAAATGCTCACACAGTTTATACCCACTTATAAATGTTACGTTTCGGTTTTGTGATTTAAACTGATCCCAAAAGAGCACATTACAGCATGACAGCAGATCATTATCTGCCCAGCCTCCTCCCGCTAGTTTTAAGAAGTAACCACCTTGTCTGGAATATTCCGTTTCAGGGATGACTCCACTCATGCAGGAAGTTACAAAAGCCGTTTTGTATTTTCCTTCAAGCCGCCTCGGCATTTGGACCATTTTGCAAGGCAGACAAGCAACTGTGGCTTTTAGAATTACAAGTTCAAATCAAATTATATATATAACAAAAAAAAAAAAAAGCACAGAAAGAAAAGGTTTGAAATTGAATTTGGGACTCTGAAAGTGGCGGGTATGTTCTGGAATAACAGCAGCAGCTGGGCTTCTCCCTGAGGAGCCCACGTCGCAGTCTCGCTGTCTGAGATGTAATTACTTCTGTAATGCGGAAACACACAAAACAATCCTTTCCATTTCACAGGACCCACTGCCTGTCAGGCCTTGAAGTTTAGGCTGCAATGTAAATGTCAGCAGGCCTGGGAATTCGCTCTCCCCCTCCTGCTCTTTCACATGCCCTCTGCTTCACTATGGACCCTGATTCTCTTCTCTTCTGTGTGCGGATAATTATCATTGTAGAGCAGGTTGGGGCACTGACCCATTTGAGCCAAAATTGTATTTCCTCCCCACCCCCACGAAACAACCGCTTCCTACTATATTCCGCCCTTTTTCTCGTGCGTTTCTTTCACATCTTAACCCATGTTTTTTCCTGTAACAGAGAACAAAGGGGCAAGAATCCCTATTGATGCACTCACTGTGGGTAGGACTCAAAAATAATAACATTTTATTAGTAATTAGGAAAAACACAAACTAATTAAAACCTGATAATAGCGCATGTTTGCAACAGCTAATCCTGGTGTACTGGGACCAATACCATATAATATTTGGCCTTAAATACCTAGATCACCTATTGAATTATGATCTTATCCTGAATATATCTCAGTGTTCAATATTATGGTATAACAGAGGTTTTTCATACAGTACACCAGGATTAGCTGTTGCAAACATGCGCTATTATCAGGTTTTAATTAGTTTGTGTTTTTCCTAATTACTAATAAAATGTTATTATTTTTGAGTCCTACCCACAGTGAGTGCAACAATAGGGATTCTTGCCTCTTTTGTTTCTCTGTACACTTTCTATCCCAGATAGCACCACTTCTAGTCTCCCTCTCGTCATCCAGCGGCTGAGCGGCGGGTATCCACCCTCTTTTCCCCTTTTCCCCACATTTGATACAGTTTTCCTGTAACATGGCACAAATGACAAAGGATTCATGTTTGCTTAGTACCAAAAAGGTGTAATCCATATGAGAAAAAGAACCCTTTTTGTAGATAGGTGTCCAGTATTGAACCGGACTACCCTGTATTTAGACACTCTATAAAGTAAAAAATTTGAAGTAATACTGTACATTACGGTATTACCTCTCTGGAATAGTGACCTGACTGGCTTGGGGGGCCGCAGGATTTCCCTGAGCAGGGCTATTGCTAGGGGGCTGGGCAGCTTCCTACATCCCGATTGCCTGCTGCTGGGTAATGCAGCCAATCGGGAGGAGTTGTCAGGAGCCTGGGGATGGGGCCAAGGAGAGGAGGAAACAGCATGGAGCGATGAGAGGTTTGTGTGAACGTGTGCGTGTCTCGAGCACGTCGTACCTTTCACCACTGTGTCCGGTATTTTTGGAGACGCCACCAGGCAACCCTATTTGTAGAAGACTTTGATGCTTCAAATAACTATGTACCGCACTATGAACTAGCTGCTTCATTTCGGTCTGCGTGACATGCTGGCACCCTAGGAATAATAGCTCTATGATGAAGCAAATAATGAGAAGCACATTTTTACCTTTTTCCATTTATGCAATGATTGCAGAGGAGATCAGTTACTCTAAATGGTTTCCAATGATTACAGAGATGAGAAACGCGTGCTAGCAGCTGAAGCTGTACTTCAGCCAGGATAAAAAGACTGACAAGTCCAAGTGTAACTACCTCTGCTGGTGGTGGTGTGCATTGTGTAACAGATCGGTAAATATCTACAATCACAGAGTGCCTTGTTGCGATGCCATGGAGCCCTGAATAAGCTTTCATGCCGTTCTCACCTTGAACTCCAGCTCCATGCCAGTGACGTGCTCTCCCACCTCGATCTGAGCAAGCTTCTGGATGTATGTGTACAAGTTCCGGGCTGGCACCTCTGTGTTCCCACAGGCCACAGCCTCTAGCAAGGCATCATGGATGAAGCTGTACTGATCCTCAGTCTGCACCATGTAATTCCGCTGTGACCGCATCAGGGTAACATGCCCGTAAATATCCACCGTCTTCTCATGCTTTATCCTCTCCAGCATGGCATCGATGACAATGAAGCACCCGGTACGCCCGACGCCGGCACTGGAGAAAAAGGAGGGAGTAAGATGTAACTGTGCAGGTCTGTGGTAGAACAGAGGGGTGCACGGGAGATGGGATATTTCCTTAATGTGAAGACCTACCCCATTATATGTACAGTAACTAGAACATAGCTTGTAAGCCAGCAATGCTCAAACTGTGATCTCTGCAGGCTCTGCCTGCATTTTCCATTGCTTTTGAAGTCTCAGTTTTAAAAACAAGTACCGTCTTTTTTTCAATCTACATTATATATGTCCACATACAGATATTGATAGACAGAGCTACACTACGTGTGAGCATGGTCATCCTCCAAAAGATTATTAACGCTCAAGTGTTCCATGCTATGGAAAGGTCTGCAAATCCCGGCTGTAGGGGTTGTATATACTACACCCACGTTATTTGGCACATTTTTCTTGTGTTTGCAACTATAACTTTCGGGGGGCAGGCTCTGTACCAACGATGACATAACAAGCAGATTGTCCGACTTACTATCCCATCCTTTAGTAATGGCCCTTATTTCTCATGATGCATACTTTCCATGCACATGTCTCAGGTTGTCCAAGCAGCATAAAAAAAACCAGTGATGACCCCTTCCTCCCCGTTGGTTTTGTACCTGCAGTGTACTACAATTGGCCCAGCATCAGGGGGGTTGCAGGTTTTTACTCTTCTAAGGAATGCCAGGAATGGGGTTGGATACTCAGGAACTCCGTGGTCAGGCCAGGCTGTGAACTGGAACTGACGGACCTCTCTCTTCTCACTGGACCCGTTCTGTAGGAATGGACAGGGACTCACACTTCTGCATCACCATGCACAGCCATACAATTGCCAATTAAGAACTATTGCTTTTTGGGGTTAAAAAAAACCCATTTCAGTAGGTTACCTTATGCAGGGAAAAAGTTCGCACGCAGAAAGTGGCCAGTTCAATAGTGTCCAGTAGAGTAACTTGAATCATCCCGTAGGTCTCCGCTCCCCGACTCGGCCAGTACTGGTCACACTTTATCTACAAATAAAGAGGCAACTGAGTGAAGTTGGGAAGAGCAAAAGACTTCTGGTTACCATCACATGGAAGTACGGATTTAGACTGATTTACTAATGTTCTGCCATAAGACACCTTAATGCCTATTTAAGTGAATGAGCTGTAGGGTCTTTGGTGCTAGGAGTTTGAGAACAGAGCAATGCTTAGTAAATATGGGCCTTGGGGACATAGCTGGTATGCTACTAAATTAGATGATCGACAACTTCGTGGACATTTAAAGAATTATCCAATAGTAAAAAATAAGAAATAAAAATAAACATGGGAAAAAATAAAAGTGTAGGCTGGATTGCTGCTTTAACTCGTTTCCCAGAACACAAACTCCTATTAGTAAGACAGATCCTTTTCACCACGATGAAATAAGCTTTTAAAAATGTTAATGGCTCTTTTAACAGTTTGTGCGCGGGGCCGCTAACCCCGTACAGGGTCGTGATGATGTCATGTGATGTCATGCGACGTGTGCATGCACCCTAGCATCACGTGACGTTGCGTCGTCACATGACTCCATGTGGAAGCAGGAGATGCTGGCACTTAGGCCTCGCCCAAGGTGACGCTGAGCTGGCAAGCGCGCTCGAGTTGACAGCGATGAAACACATTGTTGCAATGCGTGTGGCCAGCGTGAGCGAGCGCCTGCACGGCGCCTAGCTGCTTGTCAAAGCAAGCAAATTTAAATATGCCACTCGCTGGCGCGTCACTTGAGGGCCCAATGAGGGCGAACCAGCTCCGTGACATCATGACCGCGCCCCCCCCCCCGCGCAACTAGCTGGCCAGGAAAAGCATGGGCAAGCAGAGCGCGTGACATCACCGCGCACGAGCGAGAGCGCTCCCTGCCTGGTTGCAGCCTTAAAGAGGCCCCACGCTCTCCCCCAGCCTAACTCTGGTAATCATCGTTTAAATGTTGTGGTGGATAATTGAACAACATTTAAAGTCTGATGATAGAAGTTGGGCTGGGGGAAGAGCATGGGACCTCTAAGTACCGGCATTATAGATTAGAAGCTGGGTCAGGTCCAGTCGCACTAATGGCACACACCATCAAGCCAGCCCTTCAGTACCTTAATGTAAAACAGAGAATGGCCCCCTTTGCCTGCATGGAGATGTTTAATATATTTTCCAAACATCTTTTAACGACAAGCTGGAAATGGCAAGTGGAGATCATGGCAGCTGCTTATAATGCTCCAATAATCCTTTTGGGGTGGGGGTGAGGATGTAGTCGTTATCCTAAACCCTTTACAGCTACACCATGCTCCGTGATGTTCTCACCCGTGATTTCTCCTCCAGTTTTGTCATCATTACGATAGTGGCTGAGCGCTGTTCCCAAACCATGCGCCAGAAGTCTCCAAACGTCTCGGGCAGAGCACCCTGGGTAGCTATGTAAGCATTCTGCTTCCGGTAGCCATCAATGTAGTTGGCGTTGATGTAGTCGCTGCCTATAATTCCTGCAAGAAGTAAACCATATACATATTTTTAGAAATGTTTAAAAGGGAATTGGTGATGGTGCTTGCAACAGGAAGAGATTTTCACACTATGGATCATTCATCAATTAAACAACCTGGAAATAACACACAGGAAATTGAAACGCAAACCTCCCAAGGGCTCCGGTAAATAGTCTGTACTTCCTTAATCCTTACAGCCTAATTTCCTAAGAAATGATCAGCCGTCCTGCTGAATGTTTAATTGAGCTTTGTCCTAGTGTATAAATAACATGGAACCCACATGGATCCGCCTGGTACCGAATCCGAGGCCCGGCTTTGGTGTAACATGTCGCCTCGATGCGAGAGGATGGAAACCCAAACCGGTCATTGTTCTATTAAAACTCAGAGAACAGACATGAAGGCGTCAGGCACGAAGCGGAGAAATTAAAGGGGGCAGAACAGCATTACGCAAGCCGTGATCTGAAGCTGGACCGTCTGTGAAGTGCCATGATTAACGACTAAACAGCTGCAGACACAGCTTTGTACAAGAGAGCCTGGGGCAGCACAGCGACACAGATTCATCCCCCCCCCCCTATAAAATGCAATTCTTCCTCTCTCTGAACACATGAGGCCTATCACATTTTGCCTCCAACGAATGTCTAACACCAGATGGGAAAACCCCACAAACCTATCTGCAGCATTTCTCCTTTCTAGGAAACATATCACTGCTGTCAGAGCATCTTCCAACTCGGCCAGATCATGACAAATGGAGGGTACTGTGGTACACAGACATGAATGACAGGACGGGTGGCAAAGAGGGAAATGTAACCAATACCAGTAGCAATTCTGCTCCCATTGCCGGAGAACATAACTGGGGAGAGAAGCCTTCTCCTTGCACTTACATTTCTGGTTGTTCTACATCTATGGTGGGATGGTCAGGCTCCATATACAGCATTATCAGGCAAACGCACAATATGACAAGTATCCACGTAATACACGTTTAGGAAATAAATTCTACTAAATGCTGCACTTTTGTCGTCATCAAATATTTCAGAATTACCCCTTGCAATATATTTTAGAGTTGCAATACAGTTAAAGCACTCAGCCATGCAACGCATTCTGTTAATTACTTCTTAATATTGAGGGTATATTAGGTAATTCTGAAAACAGAGTAAACCGGGGAGTTGACAATACATACAGCTTTTGCTAGGGGTACTTACTGCAGAGATACTGGACACACACACACTATATAGAGTATTTTTTTCTTTTTAAGTCAGGAAAGGGAACTTGTGCTGTAACATGTAAAATCTCTGCCATCTTTCATTTGCCTCGGCGAGTTGTTGCTTTTTCATTAGGTTTGTTGTGGATGATGCGATGATATATGAGTGATTATGAGCCGTGTCCCCTGCACATGCACTCACATGCTTACCTTCGATCGGAAGGAGGATGACACGAGAGTGGTCATAGGCAATCACATTAGCATAGCGATTTTTGGGCTTGTTCACTTCAAGGTTTGAATGTTCCCAAGTGAACTGTTGTCCAGGATCAATAGACTGAAAGGAACAAAAGCCATCAAGTAGTAGAGCATCCAGAATGTTGTTAAAGTCCTTCTATAGCAGGGGTTCTTAACTCCAGTCCACAAAACCTCCCAACATGTCAGGTTTTCAGGATATCCCTGCTTCCGCACAGGTGGCTCAATCAGTGGCTCACCTGTGCTGAAGCAGGGATATCCTGAAAAACTGACCTGTTGGCGGCTCTTGAGGACTGGAGTTGCCCGCCCCTATTCTATAGTTTGTATTCCTGACATGACTTTGGACAGCCACTTACTACATGTGCTTCGGGGACAAAATATTGAATTGCAAGCTGCTCGGAGCACATGTTTACAGTGCCGGTAAATCTATGCTCAGCGCTGTGTATGTTGTCAGATTTATGCAATGATAATTATTACGTTTTGTGTCCATGTCCTACCAAATAGATACACAGAGAAACTTCAAAGTTGTGCTACGATTGGATCAAAGTTGCAAGCAGTCCGTGACCTGGCTCTGTCACCATGCAGCATTTCTAAGTAATGGGTGTTTATACTCCCATAATGTGACCATTTGTTCTCCATTTCTCTAATCTCGCTGAGCATTCATTTCATTAGCACTGTTTGTTCAGCGCTGGCTCCCCAACTAGAGGAGGTTGTGCTGGAGCCTTGCCAGGGCACTTGGGATACTGCATTATGCAAATTAATCTCTGAAATCTGCACAGAACATATTAACTGGAATCTGGTTTAGGCACGGTCTCCAAACTCAGACCCGCCAAGAAAATCCACCACCTTCCTGCCTGAAACAGAGCCAGATGGATTTTGTAGCTCGACTACAAACACCTCACTCGTGGGGAGTGGGAGCAAAGTTTAAAATGAGCCATGCAAAGGGATGTACTTTGTGTGAGCACAGACATGGGCCCAAAAGGACATACTGCTGCTGTGGTACGTGGAGCTTTATGCTCAAAGTCAGAATAGTCTGTGTCCTAGCTCAGTTCAATTGCTTCGTGTTCAGTTGCTGCTTTAAAGTCTACCTCGTCAACCTAACATGTGAGTATATCCATCTCAATGTCTTGTACAGCACATATACACACAGCACGAACCCGGCACCTATGCACCTTTTAAAAACACCAAAAAGGTGGAGCGAAGAATCAAAGGGGGGTCCGGAAAGGCGATTAGTATATATAGAGACAGCTTCTCACCTCATACTCCTGAGATAGCTTGAGGTTATCGTTGGCCTTCAGGTGCTCTGTGTGTTCAGACAGATCGGCGATGGGGATCGGTGGGTGATTGAGCATGCCTGCCAGGAGGATATACCATGGAACAATTGATATAAACATGCACATTTTACTTAAACAACCAAAAAAGGCTTAAAGAAAGTCTTTGAATGTGAGATCTGCAATGAAAGGACGGAGGTTAGAAGAGGTCAGAAGTCAGGGCTCGAAATTATATCCTGAAAGGTTAGAAGGCAAATGAGTGCTACATCACCCTAAAACGGCCCCATATCCAGCAGATTCTGGAATCCTGGGGACCTCCAACAAAAAAAACTCCAAAAACACCACCCAAAATATTGAAGAAGAAAAAAAAAAAGCAGCCAAGAAATCCGATGAGGCGAATCCTAAAGGTCTGATGGGATGAATGGAGAGGATCAGAGATTAGCGGTAATTGAAGAATGGTTAGAAGGTTTAGTCAAGATGCAAAACATTGCCAGGTCTATTGTGGCCACTGTGGAGTTAGTGGTTGAGCTCCAGGTTTGCTGGACTGGCACAGTGACATGCTTTGATAGATCTATGCTGAAAAGAACTGGGAACATTTCACGAGACATTTTTGTTCCTGGCTATTGGCACGGCAGGATTATCTTCACTAGCAATTCTGTTTCTTATTAGGGGGTTGTGCAACCATATGTTTGTAGAACACCAGTTGGTTCTGGTGACAGGATAATATCCCACCTTTTTACCATTCAGCAGAAACAAATGTACAAATAATGGAATGGTTATCTTACTTAATTTAGAGCCTGCTTAATGGGTCTCTCTCTAAATGGACAGTATATGTTTACTGCAAGCAGAAGCTGCCTCAGCTGAACCAGTACAACGTGAAGGGTAAATGACTCTAAAAAAAGGCATGCTTCGGTTCCTTTCACCAACATCCAACTCGAATAATAAACAGACTTCTACTGGAGCTGTTGACTAGACTAACCCAGCCCTGAAGTAAGGTATTAAGTTCAGTTAAACATTAATGATCCAAGCTTTACTTAGTCCAATGGAACCTCACTCCTCCCCATCACAAATTAGTCCCTTAGAAAGTCATTTCTTGCGGATATCTTGTTTTATGCACCAGACCCTGACCAGTTGTAACTGGAAATCACAAAGCACATTTCCTCTGGGGATCCCTCACTCACATTCTACCAAATTCATCCTGCAGTCAGAGCTCAATCTGTGAAAAAGGTGATGGCGCTGAGCCTGGGTTGGCTATAAGAGGGAGAAAATAGCTTTTACTTGACGTAGCTTATCTGGATTTAACCACTAGCTAAATCTGTTAAATCCAGGTATTAGGAAAGCCATACAGGGGGTGGATAATGAGATTCCAGCAGCTGGATAGTCTCTGAGGTAATGGGAGATAGAAAGTATTTTAAAGCTTAGTATAATCTGAAGCTCTTGCTTCTACCTGTAGCCTCCAGAAGATAACAGAGGAATAAGTTCCATTCTGTGTTTTATAGATGAGAATTTATCTAACCAAGGTCAGTGGTCAAGAGCACCAAGCACAACCTAAATAAACATGTCCTTCCTGGGAACCTGAGGTCCTCTCTGCTAGCACCGTCACTGATCCCGAGAAACACAACAACGACAAGTTAAAAGGGATGATGTAGACTCTACACATCAGGAATGGAAAGGGGGATGGTTGCCATGGAGAATTTCGAGCCCCGTTAGTGTTATGTAACAAAGCAGTGGTAATATTGGCGAGCAATAGCAGCGTGACTGGTCACTTGGTAAAACTTGGCACAGAGATGGCAAAGCAAGCATGACATATTCTCAGTTTTACAGCATCTTGCAACCGAGCACCAATATTACTCCACTGTAATGGGCATGCCCAGAACATCCAGCAAACACACCCCTAAAACTCTATGTCAGGGGTCATCTCAAGCCCTGGGGGCTGTCACCTCTGCAGTCCATCTTTGTACAGTATAATACAATATCCATTGAAGCAGCAATGATACATACTCATTAAGTTGCTGAGAAGGCGTCTGCTTTTAGAAATCATGAAATCTGAAATCTTTTGCCTTGTACTAATATGCCATGATTTTAGAAATGGATAAAAGTTATGTTTTCCATGATTTTAGAAATGGATAAAGTTATGTTTTCCCTGAAACATCCAATCGGGCAGAGGAGTTGTGGGACTTTGTTGCTTTAGCAGGTCCCAGACCCTGATGAGGTACTGGGGTGATGGTACGATGCTTTGAAATCTACAATTGTAATCACAAATAAATGCTGCACATAAGTGGCATTGCTGCTATACAGCTGAGCAGCTTTTGAATGACCGAGTAATCATGGTCTATGTATCTAACTAATCTACTGATTTGAACCTGGTAGAATACAACAAAAAGGTGTTTGCCGCATTAACACGGATGGATGCAAAGGCGTCACAAGCTGTGCATTTTACTGCCCAAACAGGTGTGTATTAGGTTTCCGTGTTTTATTATTTGTAATATCTGTGACGACACACATCTTACCTGTCTTTTTTAGATTCCTTTAAGTACCTGCCTATAACTTTTCTGTGCGATATTAGAATTACATGTAGATTGGACAATTTGGATATTTGCTGAGTTAATACATTTAGTTCCTGCTCGACTGAAAACTACATTTAAATTATATACGTTTTGGTAAATAAGAGGTGTGCTTCATGCCCTATTGTAATATTAAGACATGTCCCAGGAGAGCCAAAGCAAAGAGGCCTCTGGGAGAATCACACCAATGCCATGACAGTGAAAGGCTCTACGCACAGGAGCCGTATAATCTTAAAACTGTTTCACTGTAAAACTGGTCAGACAGGCACAGAAATGGCGCAGTAAGAGAATGAGATGCTAAAAGCTCAAAGGACACAGTTTTAAAACATATAGAACAAAAGAACAAAAAAAGCCCAAACGAAATAGAAAACAAACAGATATAAGTAGAGAAATGAACCAACAGGAACAAAAACAGACAGGAACTAACTTTCAAAGCCAAACTCAGGGTCACTGAGGGGACTGCTGAGACCAGAATCTGCAAAGAACAGCAAAATAAAGAAATAAAAAATACAACAACTTGGCTTTTAGTGCTTCTCGGTCACATTTACAAGAACATAAAGAGCAACTTAAATTTAAGAGAAATTGAATAATTTGGTCCTGTTTGAATATTGCATTTCACAATAGACAAAGGTTAGTGTGTATTAAACAGTGTACACTTCCAACTAAAACTAGAAGCCACATGGCCTCCAATCTCAGGAGGCAAAACCCAGATTACAAATGCAAGAGTCAAATCTATTGCACGTGAAAACCTCAGAAAAGGATATCCCGAACAAAAAAAACGTCTGAACCTGGTCTTACTTGGCATATAAATCAAGTGTTATTTCCATACACCGAATGCAGTGAGATTGTTAAAATGTTCTGCTCCTGCACAGCAAACCGTCCACTTTGTGCTGTGATACACACAGCTCGCCCACGGTCAGTGTTCAAGTTTGTGAACATTAGGTAGTTGATGAATTTAAAAACATGGAGGTGGTGATACCAAGGTGGGTGGTGGCAGGAGGCGTTCGGAAGGCGTCACCTCTTACCTGGAGTCTGGAAGTTGATGCGTCTCATTTCAACTGGGTCTGTCGGGTGGTGAGGTGCAATCTCTGCGTTATTCAGCAGACATTTGGTCCTGGGCTCGGAGTTCTTCCTTTTGCTTGAAGAAAAAAAATAATAATAATAATAAAAAAATTAAAATAAATAAACAGTTGCGTGCATTTCTTCAGGCACGGCGACTGCTCCATTCTAAAAGGCAGCGGTACATTATCTCGCTGACGTTTGCCTGGCTGGATACTTTGTACCTCGTGTTGTACCAGAAGGTGCTTCAATATAGAGAGAAGTCCTTACCTGTCCGGTTTGCTGTCCATGGAGGCAAATAAGAGGGGAGGAAGAAGTCAGATATCAGAGCACGTTACCATACAAAGTTGCTGATCATAGGGTCAACACTCTTAATGTGAGATATATATATATATATATATATATATATATATATATATATATATGTGGTGGGTGTAGGAGTTTGAGCTAGCTGGGAATACACACACACACACACACACACACACACACACACACAAACACACACACACAAACACACTCCCAGCTAGCTCAAACTCCTACACCCACCACATCATGAATATATATTTATGTCAAAAAAAGAGTGCTACTGAGCGTGGCAAATGTATACAACAAAAGACAGGGGTGCCCAATGCTACATCCAATTGACAAAACATATATGGTAATAAGTATAAAGTTTAAATACTTCAATAATAATAATTATTATATACATACGTTTTTTTTTTAGTGGATGTCAAGGGTTAAGGGTAAAAAGCCCCAAATTTACAAGATGTATGAATCTGCTTTTACATGTAGTATAAACCAGCATTCTAGGCAAAGCATTTAACAATTTACAGTATGTTCCCTTATACACTAGACATGGGGTGTGCAAACTGGGGGGCGCGAGATTGTCTGCGGGGGGCTCGGACTTTGCAGAGGCCCTGAGCGCTTCCCGAAGGCATTTAAATTAAATGCCGGGGAAGCAGCGACGGCCTCTAAACTTCACTTAGCGTGGCTCAGACGGCTTCTGGAAACGCGTCGCCATGGCGGCAAATGACGTCGCGGGGTCACGTGACGTCATGATGCCCAGAACGCAGGAGCCGAGGTGGGGGGGGGGGGGGCAGCGCGGAGAGGGGGACAGCCGGCAGGGGGGCGCAGGGAAAAAAAAAAAGATTGCGCTCCCCTGCACTAGACCAGGGGAGCTCAACTCCAGCCCTCAAGCGCCCCCCCAGGTCAGGTTTTCAGGATATCCCAGCTTCAGCACAGGTGGCTCAATCAGAGGCTCAGTCAAAGACTACTGATTGAGCTACCTCTGCTGAAGCAGGGGCTGATTGCGCCACCTGTGCTGAAGCAGGAATACCATGAAAACCTGACCTGTTGGGGGGCTTGAGGTCTGGAATTGAGCACCCCCTGCCCTAGACAGACTGCAACAATGCTTCAGTCCTACAAAAATAAAAGAAAGAAAGACCCGTGTCTGTAACAGTGACGTGATGCTGGTATAAACACTATCTTTGTTATAAGCACCAACAGGTCTCTGTCCTGCTTCCCTCCACACTGCTCCTGTATCGAGACTTTAGAGAGTTTCCTTGAAAGGCAGATTAAGCCTTTTTCTTCAAGAGGTTATAGAAAACCAATCACAGGAATAAATGAACCTTTAAATATGCAAACCTAGGAGGTAATTCCTAATTAGGAAAACATCATTAGGACACATGTTATACTCAAGCAGTGATGTCATCATTCTTCGTTCAAGAACACACAGTTGTGTCATGCTGCACTCTGGAAGGTTATGTGCGCGCGCGCGCACACACACACACACACACACACACACACACACACACACACACACACACACACACACACCTTATTTCATTACTATGCACTGTGTAAAGCTAAGCTACTAGAACCTTACTTTTTGTAGAGGAGGATAGCTATGACAATACAGATGATAAACACCACAGCAAGGACTGGTCCAATAACCCAAATCAATCCTTCCTCCCCGTCAATGATTGGCTGGGGATCTGGGTCATCGAGCTGGATGGGGTCAGAATATGGACTAGCCGCGAACATCTTCTGCAAGAACAATTAGAAAGCCACAGATGAAGTGTTTCTGGTCGTTTACTATCGATCTATCGCAATGTCTTGAATAGCGCGGACACGCGCGCACGCGGACACGCACGCACGCGGACACACACACACACACACACACACACACACTGAACCCGGCTCCTATGCGCTTTTTAAAAACTCCAAAAAGGTGCGGCGAAAAATTAATAGTGGTTCGGAAAGGCGAGTCTACCATACATGTGAAGAGTCTCTAATATAATATATATAATATATATAACGCGCTTCCTGTAAATATACTCGAATCTACACCGATTAATAAAACAGATTAATATAATAAAAATATCACAGGGCTAGAATGTGCACATTCACAAACTTATAACATCAATAAAATCCTGACTCCAAGGCATGATTAATCAAATGAATGATGAAGTTAAAATTATTTATCCACGATAACATGTCAATTCTCCACTCCATTTATTATATTAATCTATTTTCATTCAATTTGAGTATATTTGAAGGAAGTGCTTCTATTCCTTTTTTGTATGTAGCAGTTTTGGATTGGTAGTCCATTAGAAGCAGCTGGGCACACACACCCCCCCGCACACACACGTTCCATGACAATTTAGCTGACATAGTTCTGATGAAGGTGATATTACCCAATTATCTTACTTATACACTTGATACTGTAAAGCTGCCCTGAATGAATGACAGAAGTTTGGTAGGTGATGCTTTGACTATTCTGAGATTGCAGTGCATCTTGGTGGGACTGCAGTTTTAATATATTTCTGGATCCTGTTAAATACTTTTTTTGCACTCAAATCCAACCATTTACTCTCAACACGTTGAATTGCCAGAGTACTTTGTCATGTCACTCCCTGGGAGGGGAACATAACTGATGGGAAATCATTTGAGAGCCTGAGAAAAAGTGAAAGGAAAAAAATTAAATAAAAATCTCACCGCCTCGGCCCCTTCCAGCATGGCTAATATAAAGAAGACATATCTCTGTCCAATCTCCAAAGCTTTGTTTTCAAACCCATCATGAATCTTTTGGTCTCCAAGAGTGAAGTGCCCGGGCAGAGTGCGGAAACGGGCAGCTATGTATGGTTTGGGGAAGTCCACATGCCTCGAATTGCGCAGACTCCGACGGAGCCTTGCAATGTTTTGAACCAGCTGAAAGACAAGGAGTGTAAAAATGCTTGGAAAGAAACAGGACATCCGGTGCTGGTCAACTCATTTTCCAAACGACTGTATTAGAAAAGGCCAGAAGTGCACGTAATGTACTTTTATGCAGAATTAAAAAATTATATTTAAAATGCACCATACTTCAACCTTTTGTAGCATTTATAACATCTCGACTATATATTTTTAACCCGTTTGCTGTATAGTGAGTTTCAATGTAAAAATGTGCAGACCGTCCAAGGGTCACTTCAAGGCTCAACAGGACCAGATATGGCCACAGGCCACATGGAGAAGAGCTCTGTTCTAAAACATGCAAAATTCCAACGATTCCCCCTCAAATCACCAAGAAGGAACTCCGTTCTCCAGCATGGGCATACAGTTACTCATATAATGGTTACGGGTAATTCTATGCATCTTACACGCTCTTGAAGAAGAATTGAGATAAGCTAGAGAAGGGTTTGGAAACTAACCTCCTCTAAATCCATCTCTTCAGGGCTACCCCACGGGTTTAGGAACTGTCCACGTGACTTCTTCAAAGGCACCACCACAATGTAATAACTCCTATAAAAACAGATGGGCTATTAAAATATTATCATTTGCGCAGCACTGCAGTGAACTACAACAACACAATGAACTACATTCTTAAATGCAAAAACATATTTAACCTTTGCAAGATTTGATTAAAAGTAGGTTTCGTTCAAAAGTCAATATTTGACATAGCTCCTAAAGCAGAAAGATAAAGACCTATGTGAAATACGACAAATATCTCCCCCAAAAAACTGGGGAAACTCACCTCACCGGCTCAGACGTCTCCACTTCTGGTAGCAGAACAGTGATACTACCATCTGGGTCCGGCTTCCGGGTCACCACAGGCTTCAGACCCAACATGTTGGGGGCAGTGCGGGCAGCCACATTCTGTTGAAGGCCACCCATACTGTTGCCACGATTGGTGAGAATAAAGTTGTAATAGGTTTTGGGTTTCAGATTGGTGATCAGTTTCTTGGTTGTCCGTCCATCCACATCCACCGCCTGCATGTTATACTGAATCTAAAGCAAAGAGCAGCAGCAGCAGAAAGCCAGACCGTGAGATGTACAAAAGTTTGCTGGCCAACCAATGAATTCATATCAAGGAGCTCCTACAGAAAATCATTTATGTTCTTGTCATACATGTAGGAGTGGACAAAATGAGCCAGCATTAGAGGCTTGGCATAGGTTAAAATTACAGTTGCAACAGAAAGAAGGATCAGAAAGAATACAATGGAAATTATTTGTTTAAAAGCATGAAAGCAGCAATTCACCATAAACACCCTCAGAGGTCCCTCGGGGCCCCCCACTCCCTCTTCCCTGAACCTGGCTATAAATTTAGAATTGTTTGTAGAGGACCACGATGAAATACGTACAAACACTTCCTTGCTGTCCCGCACCTTTCGTCCCATTACTACTCTCTATCATATAGGCAACTCCCTGTTATTTTCTCCATGTACACTATGGCGCAGTTTTTTGGATCCCTCCTATTTCTATGGCCAGATTATTTCATCAGTTTTTTTCCACTCCCTTTCATTTACCTTGTAAGGCATCAGTGAGTTGGATTTCTCTGGGAACTCCCAGCTGAGGAGAACTGAAGTCTTGGTGACCATCTTAACCTTGAAATTCTTTGGCAAAACTGTAAGAAACAAGTGGGGAAGGGGAAAGAGGAGAGAAAACCAGGGGCCTTAGACAAGTAGGCTACTAGATCATCTCAGACGGACCCAGTATTCTGAAGAGCACACAGATACACAGAAACACTGTGACAGATATGTATCCTTGGTCAGAATAACTAAACTGTGATCTGTTCACACACAACCTTAATAATCTCTAACGCAAAACAGCCCACACTCTGCTTCATGACGCCAACAGCAGAAACACCACTCGACTACCCCGTAGGAGTTGGATACTGTGCTACTTATGCAAGAACCTGACCAGATGCATGAAGCCAGTAAGAAATCGACACGAGAATAGACAGGAAGTTTTAAGCATGTCACAAGGATGAAAACATCTTTTCCAACTCCCGTATCGCAGAGCGCTAAAAGAAGAGGCATTTCCCACCTTTGAAGCCATTGGTGCACCCAGACAGTGACGAGACGTGCCTGAACTAAACTTGAAGAAAGTGGAAAAAGCACTTACCTGGAAAGGCCGTCGGAATGACTCAACTATTACAAAAATAGAACCAACCCTTTAATTTACACTCAGCTGATCTGGGCGGTAGGTTTCTGGTGTTGGTCTGAAAGCTGCTTGTTGTCTAGCACCACCAACAGTTAAAGCCGAGGGAGAAAGACAGATAAGGCCTACCTTGATCCAGAAGGAAAGTGCGGTACTGGACTGTTGGACTGTAAGGCCCAGGACCTTTACTGGTGTGCGCACGTATTTTGACTTCATAACCAGTGTTTGGCTTGAGGTTGCTCAGTGAGAAAGAGCTTTCTGAGGATGACAGGTCCATTTCCAGGGGGTTGCCTGGAAAGCCAGCTTCCCGATAGGCTACTGTGTACTTTGTGATAATGCCATTTCTCTCTGCCAGAACCGGTGGCAGCCAGTTAAACTGGATAGACATGGAGGTGACATTGCTTCTGTCAACGATTTGAGGATAACCTTTAGGGGAATCTTCTGGAATGGTGAACTCTTTCACTGCTTCCTCACCAAAGCCCGCCCGGCTTTTGACCGCCATTTTAAAAAGGTATGTGGCTCCCTTGTGAATATTGGAGACAGAGTACTTTTCTTCTTGAGCAGCAAACTCCAAGGTTGCCAGTGGGTCAACATCTTGGCGTCCAAACTGGAGGCGGTAGCCCAAGACTTGTCCCCCTGTCCCACTCGGTGGTTCCCATTGCACAAGGAGGCTGCTTTCCGAAGTCTGATGAACAGAGAGGTCAGGCTTCCCTGGGACTAGACGAGTGAATGAACAAATGTTGGGGTCAGATTTGTAGTTCACATCCACCAAAAGACATGCACGGAGAGCATAATCAGCAACAACTCATGTGTTTTTCCAGTACTCGTGAAAAGACAGAAGATTGCTTCTAAGCAGATCTCATTAAAATAATAAATCTAACAATATTTTATTAAACATATTTAAAGAACACTTAAAAAGCAACCACAGTAAGTAAAATTAATCACTCTAATTCATATAACCATTAAGATAGAAACATGGTTTAAATATTAAAGTTTTTTTTTTCTAATATTTTGTTTTAATTATTGTCATGAAGAAAAATGCAAATGAACTTTAAGACAGCACAGCTGTTCTGGGTGTGCCGAGACCACAGAACAGCTATATATGTATCAAAAAAAACTAAAAAGATGGAGACACACAAGTAATGGTTGCAATATAATTGCTGAAGTTTACTTCATGACAAAATACAGAGGCGACACGGGTGGTTTTTGTCTAAGGAAGGAGCTGTGTCCCCAAAACGTTACATTGACTCTGCCTTGTCATGAAGTAAACTTCAGCAATTATATGGCAACCATTACTTTTGTGCCTCCATCTTTTTTTTAATATTATCATTGATATACCCATATGTGACACACAGGAGGAGCATTGATGGGCTAGCCAGCACCAATATTGTCTCTGTGCTCCTCTCCTCATCATCTCACCCTACAACGTGTCCCCTTGATCCTATTCCCTCACTTCTCCTCTGTTCCCTCTCTGGCACACAAAGCCCCACCCTAACGCACCGTTTTAACCTCTCATCTCCCATCTTTTATTCCCATCTTTTAAACAGGCACTCATCACACCCATTCTAAAGAAACCCTCTCTTTACCCAACCTCCCTCTCTAACTACCGCCCTGTCTGTTTTCTCCCCTTTGTCTCCAAGTTACTTGAGCAACTTGTATACAACCGCCTGACTCGCTTTCTATCCTCCAACTCCCTGCTTGCCCTTTGCAATCTGGTTTCCACCATCTACACCTCACTAACAAAAGTGGCCGATGATCTACTCTCAGCCAAGTCGAAGGGTCACTTCTCCTAAATCTTTTGCTGTCTTCAAGACTGTTGATCACCCCCTTATCCTGAACATTCTCCACGCCATTGGCTGTCATGACACAGCCTTCTCCTGGTTCCCATCTTACCTATCCAACCGCTCCTTCAGTGTTTCCTCTTCCCTCCCTCTTTCTGTTGAGTCCATACAAGGCTCTATCCTTGGCCCTCTGGTCTTCTCACGCAACACCCCTCTTTGTGAACTAAAACAATCTTTTGGCTTTCAGTATAATCTCTCTGCCAATGACACACAAATGTACCTATGGTCCACTGATATCTCCCCCTCTCGCCTGTTCTGTGTCACACTCTCTGCAATCTCCTCCTGGATGTCACGCCCTTACCAGTAGCTTAACATGTCCAAAACGAATGCTCTTCCATTGCCGCCGAAACTCTCCCTCACTGTCAAGAATACCACATTCTCATCAACACCTCAAGCCCGGTGCCTAGGAGTCGTTTTTAACTGATCTCTCCTTCAATCCTCACATTCAGTCTCATGAAGACCTGCCTCTACACCTCCGAAATATTGCCCATTTCCCACTAATGATGCAACTAAAATCCTAATTCATTAATTCTGTCCCGCCTTGACTACCGCAACATTTTCCTAGTTGGTATTCCCCTTGTCCGCCTATCCTAACTCCAATCAAACCAAAATGCTGCTGCCAGGATAATCTAGCTCACTCACCGCTCAACTTCTGCTGCTCCACTGGCTTCATATATCCTCTAGAATCAAATTTAAAACCCTATCTCTGACTTGCAAAGATCTCAAAGATGCTTCCCCCCCCTTTAAATCTCAGCCCTCATCCCCAAATACATACCTGAACTCCCCCTACGCTCTGCCCATGACGCCCGCCTTAATTCCTGCCTTATTACCTCCTACAAGACTTTTCCTCTGCTGCCCCTTCTCTCTGGAATTTCCTACCACGCACAACCAGACTCTCTCCAACCTCTCAGTAATTTAAAAACGTCCTAAAAACTCACCTTTTCAAGGAAGCCTATGAAGCATACCCCTAACTCCCTCTCCACCGTCAACCCATTGGTACCAGCTGTGTGGCTAGACCAAACTACACCCTAACACCCCCAAACCTTAATAGGATCAGCTGTGCAAGCCCTATATTCCCTTCTACTTTTTCATCTTCCTCCATTTTAAAATGTCACGGTGGTTTTCTGGAGTAATATTAATGTGAAAAACGGACTTCCATTGTCATAAGAACTGGAACTTCCTAAATGCCGCTGTCTTATTTCCTTAATTTTATATGTCCTCCAAACAAATGCAGCGTAAATTTTATATTTAGCGTTATTTACACAAAACTGCTAAACTATTAAAACATACAAAATGGTGAAACAGTTGTTCAAATTGTACGAAAGGTGTTACATGGTTGAATGATTTCACTTCATTACATTACTAAGAGGTTATGTTGCGAACAGACACTGCACATTTAAAGGAACACTACTCTAGAAAGTCCTTTTGTCACTTGTCAACTTTACAGAAGGGTTACATAGTTGGCCTGAGAAACGGACCATGCTAAGCCCCACTCAATTGTCTCCCGTTTTGTCCATCCTACCCACCCTGAATAAAGATGCAAAGGGGGGCTTTAGGACAGGTCTCCCATTGTAAGGTCTAGCCGCACGGCATACACAAAAAAAGTAGCCTTCAATGACGTACACAGCCCTTAATGGCAATGCACTCAGTGGGTAAATGGGGATTGTACTAGATGGCAAGCACTATATTCACAATGTGTATTTGGGCCTCAATCCATGATATACTCCCTCACTGCGTTTTCATTTAAATCACTTGTAATGTAATAATGGCTTTCCAGGCAATAAATTAAATATCTCCCTATATGGGATTTGTGATCTCATTTGCAGTCTCAAACTATGTATAAACATTTAAGTAACTCAAATGAAGAGTCTCCTGACCATACAAATTTCAATTATTTGGCACCAAGTATTAGAGATCATCTTATTTCCAGTAGAAGCCTTTTTCTGTTAATCTTGGTGGTTCAATTACAAAAATGTAACATTCCTCCAGAGATCGTGAATTGGAATATAAAGTAACTGATTGATCTGCATGTCACGGGTGCTTGGGAGGGGACTTCCTGACATCAACACACATCATTCAAATTGTGCCGTGAGCGGGGGGGAAGACACAATGTCATTACAAAGGAAACATTACTGCTGTCATTATGTCGGTTGACATTCTGTCTAATCTGGAAATATTACATTGACACTACCATTCCATTAAGAAAAGTTATATTTTTCAATAGCTCAAGATGCTATATTTTTATATATATATATATATATATATATATATATATATATATATATATATATATATATATATATATATCATCTTGAGCTATTGCACAATAAAACTTTTCTTAATGGAATGGTAGTGTCAATGTAATATTTCCAGATTAGACAGAATGTCAACCGACATTATATATTACTGCTGTCATTATATATTACTGCTGTCATTATGACAGCAGTAATATACATATATATACAGTGTTCGACAAACCTATACATTTGCTCGCCCCGGGCGAGTGGATTTAACCCCCGGCCGAGTAAATATTGGCCCAAGCAGCACACGTTTGGTACTAGGTGGCGAGTAGATTTTTTTTGTGTGGCGAGTAGATTTTTTGGTGATTGTGATTGGTGATTTGGTGATTTGTGATTTGTCAACCACTGTATATATATATATATATATATATATATATATATATATATATATATATATATATATATTCAAATAACGGGGGGAAAAAGAGGGGGAAGGGATAGGGAAGAAAAACCTCGCATCTACTTGTACAATGTTCATGCCACCATAAGCCAAAGAAAATATACTATTTGTTTTACATGAGTAAGATTTGGCGGTGCTCACGGGTTGTGAATTTGTAAGTGAAAAGAGAAAAAAGTAACCCGTATGGGAGCACTCAGGTATGCAATTGATATATTTGTTTATTTATTTGACACAGTGCAAAAAGGGATGAATAAACAGT
Organism: Ascaphus truei; assembly: GCF_040206685.1. NCBI lineage: Eukaryota > Metazoa > Chordata > Amphibia > Anura > Ascaphidae > Ascaphus > Ascaphus truei. The sequence goes on from NC_134490.1 coordinate 35,209,710, forward strand.
ACATGATTAAAAACACTTAAAAAAGAGGCATGGACCCTTCACGGGTGCTACCCTAAAACACAAGTGAACAGCACTAGGGAACGACACAAGTTGTCAACCCTAAACATGAAAAGGATAGTGACTCAAAAGACACTAGGGTAAGTCAAAGTGAATCACAATAGGTTACTGGGTTCAAAGGCACCTATACAAGGCTAAGAATAGTACACACTACACACCAAAAAGTAGACTGGTCAAAATATAAATGACAGTCTCAAAGCATCACACATCTGCATAAGCATACAGTAATATAACCAATACCAACAGCGCAAATAAATCATTTGTAGGTAAGATGGTAAGTTGGAATGAAATCCATAGATGTGTAGAACAATAAAGTTTGTGAATAGCATGTATAGGAAAATGCCTAATGAACGCCTATTAAATAACCTTGTGTTTATTATTAGTATCCCTAGTGAAAAAATGAAATGTCACAGTCCAGAAAAGTAGTTTGCATAAGTGCTGGGTAGCATAGTTACGTGAACCATGGGTCAGGGGTCCTGCCTAGCACCCCCACTCCGACGCGTTTCGTCCAGAGACTTTGACTAGGAGTTTATATATATATATATATAAAATCATATTTGTAATACAGTACTAAAAAATATGGGGTCAGACATAAGTGATCGCGCGAGAGTTATTTTTCTTAGATTGGCAGTGAATGCAAAAAGAATGAAGCCGACGTATGAATGGGGTTTTTAAATAGCCATGTCAACGTGGGGAAAATGACTTTAGGTAATAGCTGCTTTTGCTGGGGGGAAAAAAAAAAACCCCACCTCCCTTTGACTGATGAATGCACATGCTGAAACTCAATTTGAAAGAGGCGAGAGGGAAAAGGGAAATTATTTGTAAGAGAGGCCAATTTATCAAAGTGTTTCTAATTATTTAACAGCGATTTGCTATAATTTGCATGCAGTGAATAGCGATCACTTCTTTGCTGACCCCACAAGTGAATATTGTGAACACGGTAAAAACCTCTACTTCTGTTTTGCAAAACAAAGAAGAAAAAGTCATTTGATATGATTACTTTTTAGTTTTGTCTTTATAGACAATCGACTCTGGGCTACATTGGTTTCGTTCTTTCCCTTTCCTATGTAAGGAACTTTCTTAGTTTCTCACCTGCACCCTTGGTAGTAATGAGCTTGGGTTTGCAGCGTGCTCCATCTCCCTTCATAGTATATGCAGCGACGGTGATGGAATAAGTGGTTTCAGGCTGGAGCCCAGCGATAATCATTTCCTGTTCATACAAAAACACACACACACGTCTTAATTACTATACTTCCATGACTGCGTAGCAAAACTCTGTTTGTGCCTTCAGTAGCAAGAGTATCATAAGAGGACAAGCCTGCTGTTAACAAGCAGAGAGTAACCGTGTCTGAACCAAAAACGTTTGTTAGCTCATTACATTATACAAACCTGTACTTCTGCCATGCAGTGTTATTTTGCGTTGGGGTTACTTACACCTGAATACCTCCTGTAGAACCCAGAGACTATATACTGTTAACAAATACATCTGATATTCATTATACCCTAATCCACGACTCCAATAACCGGACTCTATCAATTATTTTAAGGGCTATTTTTCCAGAGTCTTCCTCTTGCAAAATCAACTCCATGCTAGTTAGTATACCAAATGCATACAATAAAAATATCCCACTAAATGTATAACTGGAGATTTGATACCATGTGTATTGTATTGTATGTATGTATCTTTATTTACATAGTGCCAAAAGTGTACTCAGCACTTCTGGGTACATACTGTGTATGTGGACACACGTACAGTAACTAATTAAGGGCCCTATTCAATAAAAACTAATATTTCTGGTCCGAAAAAATAAATAAATAATCACAAGAGAAAAAGTCTCTGTATATTGCACTCAGTTATGATGTGGAGTAAATTAGACTACATTAAAAATTAACTTTAAATACACACGTTAAAATAATGTCAGATAATAGAACACGGACTTATTAGTGAACAAATATTTACAGTGAAGCACAAACAAAATAAAAACTTTGTGCCTGAACCAAAATGAAGTGTGAATCTATGTAATAACTGTGTATTACACAACAATATGAACACCTAAAAAGGTGGAACGTAAGGTACAATTGTAACAGCGCTATAGTTGTATTAACCCACTGGGCGTGAGGAAAAGATGACAAATGTAAGAGTCAGAAAAGTGCTCAAATCTGGGCTAAATAGCCCGATAGTGACCAGATCTGCGCTATGCTAATGATTAAGTGATAGATATCGGTCAGAGGTAGACAAAAATAGACAGATCTACACTAAACATGGGGAAACCCCTGGCTAAATAGCACAAATAGTGTATATAATAAGAAAGAGTTGGTTTGGGCGGTTCACAGCTCACTGTAGGGGTACAATCAAATGTGTCCAAACGCAATAAGAAAAACATTGGACACAGATGATTGCACCCCTACGGTGAGCTGTGAACTGCCCAAACCAACTCTTTCTTCTTACCCGATTACTGGGCTGGAGCACGCTCTATAGGGCACCTGATGAACTTCCAATTTGCAGTGTTTGAGGACTGAACTCGACGAGTCAAGATCGTGAGTACTTACTCATTGTGGGGTTGCGTGGCTGTGTATGAGACGCCGGGATGTGTGAGGGTAGTGGCGGAGATTAGCTGTGGTGGGCCGGTTACATGGTTCCATGCAGGGAACACGGCTCCACTGTTAACTTGTCTCCCTACCACATTATGGCCCGGTCCTGATGTTTAGTCTCGTGTACACAGTCTTACTCCCTGCTCATGTTTATAAGATTCAGAATATCGATCAGCAGCGCTTTAATTACTTTATTATCACCTTTAATGTGGACATTGTAGAAACTGTTTGCACTATTTGGAGCATCGGTCTTAGGAGTTTATTCTCTGTTTGTTCTTAGTGTATATAATAGTAATGTAATGATCAGTATGATGAGAACTGAATCTGAGACTAAGCGTCAGGTCGCCGTTCTGACGTCCATGCGTCAGCGTGCCTGTACCTAGGGTTTGAGACTGAGTAGTAACCGCTCCGTTTGGCATCTAGACCCACGGTTTACTGGCGGTCACCTGTGATATAAATACTAATTGTTTCCTAAAAAATGACGACATAGCAGAGCTACTATGCTTATGTGATTTAAATCAAGCTAATACTTTGCCTGATAACCGGGTCAGTCCTATTAGTCAGGATAGAGTTTTAAGTGTTACAGCAACGCCTATCTACTGCACTGTCCATTATACTGCCATGATAGGTTGAACAATAAATAAATAAATAAAAAAAAAAAAAAAATATATATATATATATATATATATATATATATATATATATATACACATATATATATATATATATATATATATATATATATATATATATATATATATATATATATATATATATATGTAGAGGTATCAGTACCGTGTTAGCCGAGCTTCAATAATCAAAAAATAATAATAAAAAAATAATAAAATATCATCTATTTATTTTTTGATTATTGAAGCTATATCATCTATTTATTTTTTGATTATTGAAGCTATCATCTATTTATTTTTTGATTATATATATATACATACATATACACACACACACACACACACACACACACACACACACACACACACACACACACACACACACACACACACACACACACACACACACACACACACACAAACACACACACACACACACACACACACACACTAACACACACACTAACGTGGTGTTTATGTTACCCCTTGCCCTATATTAGGAGCTATTATGAGGTTAACTATATATGACTCCATTACTAATTATACAGTAGATATGCAACTATCAGCTGCTAAGGGTAAAGGACATTTACTTTACCACTAAGCTCTATCCTTGGTATATTTACATATAGCAGTTCTCATCATACTGCTCATTACATTACTATTATATACACTATTTGTGCTATTTATCCAGGGGTTTCCCCATGTTTAGAGTATAGCTGTCTATTTTTGTCTACCTCTGACCGATATCTATCACTTAATCCTTATCATAGCGCAGATCTGGTCACTATCGGGCTATTTGCCCAGATTTTAGCACTATTCTGACTCTTACATATGTCATCTTTTCCCCACGCCCAGTGGGTTAACACAACTCTAGCGCTGTTACAATTGTACCTTACATTCCACCTTTTTAGGTGTTCAAATTGTTGTGTAATACACAGTTATTGCATAGATTCACCCTTCATTTTGGTTCAGGCACAAAGTTTTTATTTTGTTTGTGCTTCACTATAAATATTTGTTCACTACTAAGTCCGTGTTCTATTATCTGACATTATTTTAACTTGTGTATTAAAAGTTCCTTTTTAATATAGTCTAATTTACTCCACATCATAATTGAGTGCAATATACAGAGACCTTTTCTCTTGTGATTATTTCTAATCAATTATCCTGTTAATGCACCTTTTATTAAATTACTCTGTTATCCTCGCTGAGCAAGGAGACTTCAGTTATGTAGGATTTCCGAAAAAAACAAACAAAAAACACAAAAAAAGAGACCTCCTGCCTCCAAACATATCTACACATTTTCGCCTGAAATACAGAAGAGGTAGCGGATGACATTGGGAAGAGGAAATACCGAAAGGCTCACAACTTGTAATGGTCTACCAATCAAACAAATAAAAGGCAGCCGTGGTAAACTTGTGTCCGTGACAATTAAAAAAAATAATAATTAAACACAGACATTAACAGGAAGAAATGGCAAATTCTAGCATATATCATACAAGGGGACGTTACTACTAATACTTTATGTCTTAGGGGACTGCTGTTTTAATTCTGTTTCACCAACCCAGTGTCTTGGGCACACAAGCACACACTGGCATGCAGATATACATATACACACACATATGCTGGGTACATGTCCGGATGTGAGGAGGAACATGTACAGTAGAGACTATATATTAGTGTCTTTACTGTACATGTTTTTCTTCACATCCGGACATGCACCCAGCATGTGGGCCAGCTACATGCACCAGATCTCTTCAACTGAGGCACAGTCTGAAGCATGAACACAAAGACTGAAATGCAGACTGCAGGCTCATTGTGTTGCATAAATATGTATTTTTTATTTCCCAATGTGGATTGCATTTAATGAATCCGAGGCTGAGAAAAGTGTAGTCATACAACATTTTCTGGCTTATCCTTCGGTACAAAAAGCAGACAGCTTGAAAGCTAAAACAACTGTTCCAATCCTGGGTGATTGTTTTACATTTCAGTGAATTTCTAAAAAGGACAAGAATATGATATACAGTGGCCCAAATGGCCTTTGCCCATACTGGTGCACATCATAACTCCCTACTTTCAACCCTTTAGGGTGTAAGGATGTGGAATTAGTTTCTGGCCCCATCAGGTGGGTTGCTACATTAGTAAAGGGCCAGTGCTATTGTACTTCCTCCAGTACATGGGAGAGATTGCAATATACTGCTTTTTTAGACATTTTTTTTGGAGCCTTTCCAATCCACTACAAAAAACAAACGTAATCTTGTAAACAAACATAAGCAACCGCACAAAAACAAAACCCTAACACTGCATGCTTCCAAATACTGACACAGTCTACACCACAAAAAGGAGAAACCAACAGGGTTAGGGCAAGCAGCTTTTACTACTTACATATTCAGCGGTGTCGTCCATTTCCCACTAAGCAAGGAATAGCAAATAGAGGAGGAAGAAAGAATAACATGAACTACAGGAGGAGCGAGGGGTGCAGGTCAGAGGTAACCAAAGAGATGGGATGAAAACAGCTTAATAATGTATTTGTAGCACCAAGTGTGGAACTTGTCAGTCTCACTGTAACGTTCCGTTTCTGCGGGCCTACCGTGGCAGTATGCACCTTTGGGTAGCTCCTCCAGCTGATGTAGCACAGAAAAAGTCACGTGGCTTCCGGTTTCTTCCTACTGAAGTACTCATTTCCTACAAATACCTGCACCTTTTCTTGCTTTATCTTTTTAATAACTTTTGGGAGCCTGTGTATTGGTCAGGAAATGTACGCCAGGTCCAATGTCCATAGAATTGCGAAGGCATCTACTTGAAATTCTCACGGTTGATGCCTTTTACCGTTTCTGGTCTTCGACTGAGCCACTGATTATCCCTGCTTCAGCCCAGGTGGCTCAATCTTAACACCTGACCTGTTGGTGGGGTCTTGCGGACTGGAGTTGAGAACCCTGTGGCCTAAACCATTTGAAGAATGGCACCCAAAGTCTCTTTCCTACTAATGAACTCTCATTGAAATGTTTAAGACACCCATGCTCTCTTAATATTTGCATAGCTTTTTCGGGATGAAACAAGCTTTTAATTATTGCAAAGTCAAAACACTATCTAGGTAAGGAAAACATTTTATACTTTGCTACCTTATTTTGACAACCATTGCTACAAGTACCATTGTGAATGTTTTTGGGGGTGATGTGGCATGTCCAAAGGGCAGTCTTGTAAAAGGATGGTGGTGTTTTTAAACTATGAACCTTACATATTTTTGGTGACACTATGCTATTGGTACAGGTTGATCAGCAGATTTTAGGTTGATTGATGCCATCTAATAGTTTTCTTTGACTAGATTAATTATTAACCTTAATGATTTCATTTTTAATCTTCTCGCCAATAACTACAGGCATACCCCACATTAACATACGCAATGGGACTGGAGCATGTATGTAAAGCGAAAATGTACTTAAAGTGAAGCACTCACTTTTTTCCACTTATTGATGCATGTACTGTACTGCAATCATCATATACGTGCATATATGATGTAAATAACGCATTTGTAACAGGCTCTATAGTCTCCCTGCTTGTGCACAGCTTCTGTACAGGTAGGGAGCCGGTATTGCTGTTCAGGACGCAAGCTGCTGTTTGCCTATTGGGCGATATGTCCTTACTCGCGAGTGTACTTAAAGTGAGTGTCCTTAAACTAGGGTATGCCTGTAATCTGTTCCGAATGTCAAAATTGGTCAGAAATCCCCCAGTAGTAGCACAGTTTTTTGTTATTTTTTTTTTTTTTACCAGAAACCGCTTTTTCTTCATCTTCTGCTTTTGGCATTTTGTTGTTTTTATATTTTCCTGGACACTTTGATACAGGAATTTCCTTTGTTGAGAAGATATTGGTTTCCTTCACATTATTAATACATTTCACCATGGTCTTGTTTTTAACAAGTATACCCCTGTCACCTAAATGTCTGTGAGAGAGGGACTGAAATACTTTTTAGTAGTCTGGGACCAAAGGATCACAAACGGAATTTCTGCTGTCTGGGTTCCATAATACTTATTGTGCTGACATCCTTCCTCTACCTTCTGGGGGCCCGAAAGAGGTTACTTTGACGTCCTCTCCAGGTTACATTTCTCATATGCCATAAATCTTGTTTTATTGCGTCTATATTGGATAACATTCTCTTTAAATCTTCTTTCTTGTGGACTTTTGGAAAGTCTTATTTTTTTTTCAAAAGAGATGTTCTCCTTCAAATGGCAAGGAGCACAGGTTATTATTTAAAAAAAAATACATCTGCAGCCCATGGTTTCAACCGCAAAGCTCTCCTGGTTATTACTGCCAACACCAGACCCCTTACAGACACAGTCTTATGTTGTGCTTTGGATAGGACATGGGAACTTCAGGTATGTCACCCAATTTGGAATCCTAAAAGGTAGGCCCAAGAACTAGGATCCAACAACCCAATCCAGCTAGACAAGGCCAGGAAAAGGCTAGCATGGGAAAGAGATGCATCCTTTTTGTAGGAAGGAACAGGAAGTTTCCTTAAGTTTTTCTGTCCCGCTTCAGTTAAGTGGGAGGAGCTACCCAAAGGTATGTACTGAAAGGGAAGGACTACAGGTAAAATAGACTACTTCTTAGAGTTCCAACAATGGGACCCAGTGTTTTCTTTCTTGCACTGTTCCTCACCTGGGCATCAGCCAGCATGACGTCCTTAATCTGGGGCAGCCCCTTTGCCTCTCCATTCTCCATTCTAACAAAGTGAACTTGGTAGCCACGAATCTGCCCATGCTGGCGGTTCTGGATGGGAGAACGCCAGAACACTTTAATGGCGGTCGAGTTCAGTACCTCCACCTCAACTTTACGTGGTGGGGCACTGGGCACTGCGGGGAAAAAGAAAAGATTCAGATTAGAAGGTCTGGTACATCAAATAAAGTGCCTTTCTATTTCTAGAGCACGCTATCTGATATAGTCACAAACTACTTCTCCGGCACAAGTTCCAGGTCTGCACATTAGCAGAGTGGTTACTGGAGCCACCCAGTGCATTAAGCTCCTGGAATTGTAGACACATCCCTTTTAAAGTTGGGGCGACAGATTGGATCCTCTCTAATATTTATGGTAAAAGCCGTATCGAGACAATACAATTCTGAACACCTTGACCAATGGTGAAAACGGTACTGACCCCTGAAGTGGGAGACCATGCTTCACAAAATGCCACTTCTAAGGCTGGGGCCATGGTGCCTTCGCCCGTGCGGAGGCTGGGAAGTAAGCGGGTGCTTTCCCTGGCCATGGTGGACGGGCTGTGGGGGGCATCACGGAACTGGTTCCCCAAATTGGGCGAACCACTCACGTAACCGGCCTGTCACGCCCAAAAAAATCAGTTTCAACTGATTTCTTGCGCAACACGCGCCCCCTCCCGCTTCCGCCTGCACGCCGCATTGACGTGATCACTGCCTTTAAGGCAATCCGATCGCTCAGCGTGCGGACGCGTCCCCACGGTCTGCGGCACCATGGCCCCAGCAGGAGGGACTTTCAGAAAGTCAACTGCATAAAGTATTGAGAATTGGATTGTAAGTTTTTGGTAGAACAACGGTTTGGTTCTGCTGTTTACAACACAATTTTAATTAATGAAAATGAATTAAAATCAAATGCTCATCATCCGTGCGCCCTTTGTCTGAGGATGGACACATACTGTAGTAACATCTGCATAAACTGCTATTGCTACTTCTAAGGAGAAACACGTTCATGGCTGCAGGAGATTGCTTAGCATAAGGCTTATCACCGAATTTCAGACTCCTCTAGCATTGCAAGAGTTCTAATACTATAAAGAATAAAATTACCATCTTCATCGGTGCGTATCACAACGGGCGAGCTCTCCGGTCCGGGTCCAATCTCAGTGTGTGCCACCACCGTGACGCGATACTCTGTCCACTTCTCCAGCAATTCCAGCAGGATCTGGGTTGTTTGGGGTGGGATGTCCTTGACTTCCTTGGGATCAGTGTCATCCGAGTCCAGAGCACAGTAGTGCACGCTGTATCCAGCCAGGACGCCGTTTTGGCTCTCAGCCGGGGGTGGCTGCCAACTTACCAGTATGGTGGTGGATCTGGTGCTGACACACTTTACATCTTGAGGGGGGGCAGTCGGTTCTATGAGAGGACAGTTTGGGGCAGGAGGGGTAGGGCAAGCAGAGAAACAAAAAAAATGGGAAAGATAAAAAAAAGAAAAGAAAAAAAAAAAGAAACTCAAAATAAAACAAAAACATACAATTTTTTTTTTTTTTTGGAAAAACAAATTATCAAAAGGAAATAAAATCAAAATAAAAACTTAAAAAGGCATTATGAACAAGAACTTAAATAAGGCCAGACAATAAGGGAGGTGTTCTGGGGGTATTTTCCCATATACCTAACCATCTGCCCCGTCAAACCCACTTAAAAGATCTTGTAGGATTTTGCAGATTTCCTTAGTATATTGGTTAATATTTCCCCAAATCTCATTACAAGCCAATTACTGGATCTGCTCCCCAAGGTGTGCTAGCCATTGCCCAGGGTAGCTATCTATCTATTGCCATCATATGTTATTCAACCGACTACATTGTCTCAAGGACCCCCCATAACGTTATTTTTCAGGTCATTCCATAATCAAAGGGGTTAACAATATAACAGCGTGTGCCCCTCTCTCTTAATGAGGGATTGTCCCCCCATATAGATTGTGAAGGGGAAGTTGTGCCAGATGTGTTCTGACAACTAGTTAATAATGAGCAGGGTAAAGAACATGTCCTTTTATTCAGTGCCTGCATCCCCACACACAGGAAAGCAGAATACACTTTTCCCCAACATTATTATGCTGCAATTCCAACACTAGTTTCCCCATTTCTCCTCACCCCCCTCAAAGTCCTGGACAGCTCCAAAAAGAGACAAATAATAGAAAACCAAATAATAGAAAACCAAATAATAGAAAACCAAAAAATAAGAAACCAAAAGCAATTAAATGAATATGAAGTATCCAAAATAAAAATACATAAATAATACCAAAACCAATTTATCCAGTTCACGCTCCCATCCAGTCACCTACCTTCACCTCGTCAACATTTAATTAAGACTTTCTTACGACAGTGGGAGCAAGTCAGAGGTCAGACCTAGCTCCTGGGTGGGTTCAGCTTATGGCATCATACAAACAAGCTGCCTGTGTCCTGTCATAATGAGTAGTGTCAGAGGCAGAAAGGCTCCCTATTTCTGATGGTCCTCTGATGTACAGAGTACTGCATATTATTGCCTCCAGCCTCATTAATCGTGCAATCAGTAAGACATCCTTGGGCAAGCACAATGAAGATCATAAGCAACTATGACCAGCTATTTCTCTGCTTACTACAAGGCATTGATTAGGGTTCAGCTGCTGTATTTACTGTGACGCACAGTGCACACTTGCGATATAATTCAGTCCGTGTGATTTATCTTTCATTGGCAAAATCAAAACAGCTTCAAAACCAACAAAATATTCCAAACCCGTGGTGGAGATTGTCTGACCTCATGCGTCCTTTTTATCCTGAGCTCAAGGTCTTCGCGTAGACAAACTGACCCAGCTGTGCTCAATAAAACGTCCCCGTTCCTATTCCAACACGTGCTGTTAACGTTATTGCTTCCTCATTTGGCAGTGCAGGGACCCAAAGTGACAGCACAGTGACCTACAGGTAATGACCACGCTTTAAAAGGCCACACATGGAGATCTCCATTTGGATTTGCTTTTACAATCCAGCCAAACCTGCAGTTACACTCCGAGCTCAGGAGATGGAGACGACATTGGAGAATCCACCCAAAAATTTCCTGACCCTTCAGAGGACGGGCAGAATGGGACATTTGATTGTGGCCGTCACGCCGCGACCAACCCCCCAACGGCGTTTAGCCGCAGGGGGACGCTTTGCTGCAGCCACTCCGCCACTTGATCCTTCGCCGTCTGCCGCTTCTACGGGAAGGTAAGTTTTAGGGTAGGGGGTTCCTTTTAGGGGTTTCAGCTGTTGGGGTAAGAGGCTTAAGGTTAAGGGTTGTAGTGTAAGGGGTTAAGGTTTTTTTAGGTAGAGGGTAGCATTGGTATTTGGGGTTAAGATTACGGATTTTTAGGGAAAGGACTAAGGTTAGTGACTTACCTTAGCGGCGAAGCGGCCGGTGGCGGAGTGTCCCAGTGGTGAGATGAGCAGTGGCTAAACGCCAGCCGTCACTTGGTCGCGGCGAAACGGCTGTGACCAAATGTCATAGATCGTCAGAGGACCGACAGGGTGGGCTGTATTTATGAAGATACTGGAGCTTTACCCTTTACTCACCTCCTCTGCCTTTCAGCAGGCTGACAGGTGTCCATGCTCCAAGAATGACCCTTACTGACCTCTCATCGAAGCATTTTAACTCTTGAAGTACCATGGACGACTGTTTGTTGTTTGGGGTGAAATGTTAAAGGGCACGAGGGTGACAATGTGTCTCACGGCGTTCGTAAGTGTCTCCGTGAGTTTGATCATAGAATTTTAATCATATTGCCGAGCTAATTTCTTCCGCATCTCTGGTACTTAAAGTGTTAAAATACAGCTACTTTAGAAAAAAAATATATACGTTACCTTTAGTTTAATGGATTTTACTTTAAAGTTTGATGAAGTTAGGAAATGCTCCCTAGCAGAGATGGGAGGAGTGATGCACAAGGGGTGAGAGGGTGTCCTTTTAGAGCACAGCGTACACAAAAAGCAAGTGCAGGTAAGTGACAGCGTGGAAGTGAGAACCATGTATAAAGTAGACAACCACCAGACACATAATGCAAAGCATTGGTGCAGAAAGGAGATGGGAACCAATGAACACACAGAGGAGACAGTCCTGCCTTCCTTCGCAGCATGCAGACAGAGCGCAAGGGCTGACCAGTGAGCTAAATAAAATAACAAAAAAAGGGCTACGGAGGAAAGACACCGGGGCCTGTTCCAAGCTACTCCAGCAGTCTCCCAGCCGAGGGATGTCACGAGCACCAGGCACCGGCAACTGGATCCGGCAGTCATCCAGAAGAAAACCTTCCAACCCATCATCCCTTCGAGAGCTTGGGACCAATTTCTCATTGTTATTTCAAATTAAAAAGGGAAGAAAACTGACGAGTTTAATATCATTGTGACAAATACCACCAGCATTACACTCGGGGCTCAATGGTCTTGATTCCCATTATGGAAAGGTCCACAGCAATTGGTATGTACCAGTATAACCCGAGTAGCCCAGTTCTCCTGGGGACCTGAAGCAGAGTGTGGGTAAAACTAGATCTTTTTTTTTTGTTTTGGTGAATTAACGGTTTGGTGCCGACCCATGAATCATTCCCTGATGATACAGACCGTGTGACAAGAATAAGTAGGACCGCGTTTCAGATCACCAAAAGGAACTTGTCAAGGAATTAAAATCTAAATGGAACTAGGGCCCTTTCAGGACCACGTATATCCAATTGTTAGTTGCAAATGTCAATAGGGATTTGATATCTGGAGAGAGAAAAAATACACAACATGCAGAGAAAGAGTAGGGGCAGGTGAGAGATCTGTCAGCAGTGAGGCCGCAGCCTCCGGGTAAAGATTTGTAACACAGAATCTCTCGGCCTGACCGGATTGTTCCAAGCTAGTTCCACTCACGGCTACTGAAACTGCGGCCCGGGTGATTTACTAGAGATGAGAGAAGACAGAACACACACAGAACAGCTGCCACAGCCACTCATGCAGTGAAAAACACCTCATTTGAAAGCAAAGATCTGTGAAAAGCCCAGGTTTAAATATTGCCATCCAGGGAAAGCTATCCCCAGGGCAACAGCAAGGTTATAATCCATTAAACTAAAACTATCTCAGAATGGCTACATATACTCCATCCTGGCATCATTACCAGGCAGTCAGCAGGGTTTAGACTTCTGCGTGTGAGAAGGGACCTTCTGAATTCAAGCTCTCCACTCCAGAACTGCTCTCTGCTACATGTACTTCACTCTTCAACGTTCTCCTCCATTAATAACATGAATCTACCTGACTTGGTACAGTTTAGAACGCAACTGGATGTGGACAAGACCATTCTTAGTGCTTCTGTTGGCTAGCTGATACATAAACAGAATATTGTAATCATCAATACCTCAAAATATTCCAATACTTCTGTGTTCTGCGCTTGGTTCTAGAATCTGTGCAGGTTTCCAAAAGGTACCATCATCATCATCATCAGATGAGGCCAATTTACTTACAGAGCAAACACAACTAATTGGAAGCACGGTTATGAGGTTTTCGAATTTCAGGCTACAATCTCAAGCAAATGGAGGTTTGTTATCTAGTAAAGAAGGATGCCGTGTTAGCCAGCTGGAGAAACGATGCACCGGGCTGTTAAATATCTGAACAATCTACATCTTTACAATGTGTAAATGCAGCTTCCAATTATGGGATCTTTTCACCTCAATCATTTGGTAATTGTGGAGTATAAAATATTACATTCGCATTTGCAAATTGGTAAAATGAAAGGAAAAATAATGGTAGAAACTTGTATATAGTTGGTCCAATAAAAAAACAGATATATCACATACTTTAAGCGCTTACTGATAGTTTCACATTTCCACTTTTGCCAACACTGCCCCCTCTATTTGTCTTTCCTATTTAACGTTTCCACTTGATGTTCTCAGGGATTTGAAGTGACTCCATTCCTGCACGCATTGGAACCACAACCTCAATATATTCCCCTTTCCCATGGTGAAGGAAGAACGCTTTCAAATTACTTCAACATATAGTTCATAAAGAGTTTGCATAAAATGTTATACTTGTGCAATGATATTGCTTAAAATACAAGGGGAAACATTGGCAAAAACGGCATGAAACAGCTGAAACAGCTGAAACAAAGATCTTGTCATGTGTCTTCTATCCATACAGTGCAGTGAGATACAAATACACATTATATTCCCAGACAGCCAGTCTGCAGAACTGTACAAATCCAGCACGGAGATGCTCTCCTTTTACCAGCAACACCTCTGGGAGGAGATCAGCTCAGTTCATTAGAAGCCGTGCATAGCACTGTACACCCAGCACATCTCTTCCACTCATCCTCTCTTAGGACAGTTTCTTTCATGGCCTAGAACAGGGGTGCTCAACTCCAGCCCTCAAGCACCCCCACCCAGCAGAGCATCTGATTGAGCCACCTGTGCTGAAGCAGGGACATCCTGAAAACCTGACCTGTGGGGAGGGGGGGTTGGGAGGGAAGGGGGGGGGGGGGGGAGAGCTAGAGGACAGGAGCTCAGCCCCTGGCATTCAACAGGAACATCTTTTTAGGCTGTTTTGTGATTGGTTAGTCCCCTCTTATTATAACACTGCTTTCACTTCACTATTATAACAACTCCGCAAATCTTTTTAAGTGCCTGTGCGGTCAGCAACACGCAACACTAGTCTCACCTTACAAGGTCTGACTCTCCCACAAAATCTGGTAGAAGACTTTTCTGCTATGGCTCTCACCCAATCCCCTCTTTTCTATTCTCCTCTCACAGAGAAGGCAAGGAAGGACACCTACTGGACTGCCTGGTTCTCTCTCTGATATCCAAGGTCCAGGCACCCATGCCCTGCACAGAACGGGCCGCCAGGCGGAATAAATACTCGGTGTTGGGTTTCAAGCCTTCCACTGTATAGGTCGTTGTTGGGTCAAAGGTCTTCTTGATCTGCAGGGGAAAAAAAAAAAAGGTATTACTGCAGAGAGGAAGAGACGGGAGCTGCAGGGTGAAACTCATCAGGAAGATCACTATACATAGGCAGGAAATGCTCAGCAAGGGAATCGCCATAAGATCTCTGCATGCTGGCAGCACATTATAATGTAGTACATCAAGTTGGGGGAAAAAAAACCAAAAACACCCAAGAGATATCCATGGAATTCAACTTGTGTTAAATTATAACTGGGTACGATACTTATCCTATATTTATAGTTCTATAGAGGAAGCAAACAAAAAATCAGGTAAAACGTGCCAATTCTGTCTCATAAGGGGTATATAAAATCTCTTGCTGGCTATCAAGATTTCGTATTAGAATCATTGCCCTTATGTTTCAATTTAGTGAAAGTATGTGTGATTACTATTATATATACTGTATACATATAAATATAAAAACAAGAGAGGCAGCACTCCCAATAGACAAAGCAAATGGCCCGGTGCTCGTCTTCTAATGATATGTAAATAATACATTACCATCCAGACGAAAATCAAAGTAGAGACAGCACTCAGAAGTTAAGTTTTCAAAAAGATATATGGTCAAAAAATCACATAGATCCGACGTTTCGAACCCACAGATGGCTCTTTATCAAGGAGATCTGATACCCTTGATAAAGAGCCCTCTGTGGGTTCGAAACGTCGGATCTATGTGATTTTTTGACAATATAGCTTTTTGAAAAACTTACATTCTGAGTGCTGTCTTTGCTTTGCCTTTCGTCTGGATGGTAACGTACGTACGTACATACATAATTTAATGGCGAATGAGTATATCTCATATATGCTTGATTTAGTGCTCTGTTTGTGAGTGCGTTTTTTATATGCTTTAGTGCCATAAAACTTTTATATACTTTAATACAATAGGAGTGCACCTGTTTTTCGTGTGTGTGTGTGTGTGTGTGTGTGTGTATATATATTGTGACAGAAACCAGGGGATGGTAATAAATTCCGTATATAGGGCTCCCAGGATACTGAACAGTTTCTATCCTGTTTGGCCTGGGAGTGCAGCCTTATAATACATACACTCCATCCCACAGTTTGGCAAGCGCTGGAACTGAGGGATGAGAGATCCAGACCAGAGTTTGTCTGCTGCCTGATTTCTGTCACCTGTCATGCTAATTAGAAATCAGGTATGTAAGACTGATTTCCTGTTTGCTCTCCCCTCTCTCCAAGAGCCTGGAGGCTGGAAGGCTGCTGAACTTCAGAGGGGGGAAGGCTGCTGAACTTCAGAGGGGAGAAGCCTCTTCCCCAAACAGGTTCAATCATTGTGTTCATTTGTCTAAGACTGCAAAAGGACCTTGTTTTGTTGTTGGAAGTGGAAAAGCCACTTCCAACCCTGAGTCAGGGATATCTAAGTTTAAGTTATCGCTCAGATGAGCAGCTTTTTGTTTGGCTTTGTTTTCTGTTTTCACTGTGGCAGTCTCAGTGCATGGGACTAAATAAACCAGGCATAGCCTGTTTAAAGGAACAGTACGTGACGTCTCATCATTTAACCTACCCTAAAAGACCGTGTTCTAACAGTCCCGGACAGACGGCGGAGCCCCGGAGTAAGTCGTTTGTCACAATATATACACACACACACACCTTTTCCTAAAGACATCTCCTGTATCTGCCATCACAGTCTCCATGGGTAGTACATTTCAAATGGTCACCTCTCTTACTGCAAAGAACCCTTTCCTTTACGGTTTATGAAATATCCTTTTCTCTAATCTCAAGCCATGACCCGGTGTCATTTGTATTGTTCTTGTGATTAAACGTTCATTGTATTGACCTCGACTACATTTGTAAATAGTCATCATATGCCCACTGACGCCTCTCTAATGTAAAACAATCCTAATTTGGATATTATGTTCCTCGTACGGCACACCTGCAAACCCCTTTATTCATTTGGTGGTTTTTTTTCTGCCCAGAACTGCATTGAAGGTGCTGTCTTACTAGATATTTAGACATTGACAAGTAAAACAAGAAAAGGCAATAAATGACATACTGATAAGGGTTTGTAAAAAGGATACTTACATCATTCCCCCGCTCCCCTTCCTTGTAGCTAAGCTCATACTTCACAATGCTGTCCTGGCGTGGAGGGCTCCATGTGAGCCCGATGCTCGTCTCCGATTTAGATTCAGCTCTGAAATTCATTGGCTGACCAGGGACTGAACCATTGTGAGATAGCGGAGGGAATACAGAAAAAGGCCCGATTATTACTAGGGAATAGTGTCATTCCAGATCCTAGTTTGTGCCCGAAATATCATCTTCCTACTTCATTTTCTGTCCTCTGCAACAGGAGTACGGGCAGTAGCTACAGTCCTATATATTTACGGCCTCAACTAGGATGAGGGAAGCCACCCACCTTGTGTACACCACCCTTAATTGAAGAATACTTCCTCACAAGAGAGCCATGTGCAATAAACACGGGGTGACATGACTATGTTGCCGCAAATTTCCAATAGGGTGTTGTACGTTTAAATTGCAATGCTTTATATTTCTGATGTTATATTCTTGTTTTAGAGGTTTGAAGTTCTGCTATTTATAAATGCAGTTAAGTGGAAGAGGTTAACAGACGATGATGATGATGATGTAATGGTGGGTAGTGGTGTGTTTGCACGGTTGGCTGAAATGGTGCTTTGTTTTGATTACAGGTGTGCCGCTAAAGCTATAGATCGATTCTTATTCTGCATTTTAATTTATACAGTTTAACTAGTAAACCTCTGAATTTCACCCCTCATCCTGCCTCCCCATTTAGTCTACGGCTTCTAGTGTTTAAGATAAAACATTTTGTAATTGTATGTATTTACATTTGTTTTCCCTACATATATTTAAAAATAAATACAGGAGGGCCCCGGGTATACGGCGGGTTCCGTTCCAGAGGCCCGCCGTATAGTGAAAATCGGCGGAAAGCGGATCCGTTGATTTTCAGCTCTGCGCATGCGCAAACCGGCATTTTCGCCGTTCTGCGTATGTGCGACCTATGCTCTGCGCGCAAACTGCGGTCTGCGCATGCGCGCCGGGCACACCCGCCCGTTCTGCACATGCGCGACTTCGGATTCAACATGGTGGCCCCCTTCTCGATGCCGCCGTATCAGCGGATCGCCGAAAAGCGGGGCCCTGCTGTAGAATATCCAAAAAAAAAAAAAAATAATACGTTTGTGGACATACCACAGATTGTTGTATATTGCATTTGTTCAATTCGGGCAATTGCAGTAAAAAAAATATATATATAAAGCAAGCTTTAAATCAACATCATTAAATAAGCCCCCAGAATACAGTGAACGTCTCCAAAGTTTAACATTTTCCCCCTATTTGTCCATCAAATGCACCATGAGTGTGACAGGTATCACTCAACGCTTGCAGATTGTCCAGATTAAACATGATGGCTTTAAGCATGTCAAATTAGTAGTACCTTTTGTCACATGATAGACTAAGGTTACGGCCCTGCTGTCTGCGCTGCACGCGGCGCCTGCCAGGCTGGCGGCACATGCAGCCGAGTTCCCCGGTCTGCAGTGAGCTGCAGGGGGAAAAACAGGGGGGAAAACGGGGGGCGTGGCCATGACATCACCCGGCAGGTCTGCCCTCATTGGCTGAACCGCCAGGGGGCGTGGCCTAGCGCTCCATCACTAGTTCTGCTCACAATTTTCCTTTCTGCATGAAAAACGGAGCGCGCAGTGCGGCGGCCGCCCTTTGCAGCGGGCCCAGCCCCATTGAGGGGTCGGCTCTTGTCCCCGCCATAGTGGGCGCTGCAGCAGCCAGCGGGGAACCAAGCGAAGACTTCTCAAATCATATTTACTTCTGCAGTTTGAATAGCATATGTACCGGTACCTCTATGTATGTGTGTGTGTGGTTGTAACCATTACACACAAACATTTAAAAACATAGGAACATTATATAAGTTACATATGCATTAAATGAATTTCTTGAATGTCATTTTTTAATTTTGAATGGAGTAATAGATCACGTTTATTAACATTTTATTGGGATCCCCAGGATCCTATGTATTAGGGCGGACACTTCCCTCCATGTTGGCTGGATTTTGGGGCATGACCAAAATATATGCAGTATATTCCCCATTTCCCCACAACCACGCCAACACAATGGGGATATCCCTGGGAGAGAAAAAAAAGGTATGTAACCTCCTAGTAGAAGTCATATACCACCTGAATATGAGCTTGTAGATTTTCTCCTTGATCACAACACACAACAGATTTTTGGAAGCGGCTTCCCAGATATCTTTCCATATATCAAGGTCTGGGAGTCAGATTATGACATATCTTGGAGATAATACCCTTTATAAGGGGCTGGTGTAAACACCAATCCTCGTATAAGGTTAGATCATGGGAACGATTTGGTTCGTAGATAGATTGAATATAGTATCTAACCTGGAGAAATCTGAAAAATTCAGAGATGGGGATATCGCGACTAGTTTGTAATGACACAAGTGAAGGGACCTTCCCATGAATACGAATGTCATTGACTCTTAGGAGTCCTTTTTGGATCCAAGATTTGGATTGTTGGTTACCGTATAAAAAGGGAGAGGGAGTCAGCAAACAGTGATTGCATAAGAGAAGGGAAACCTGGATTTAAGGGAGTCCCAGAGATTACAGGCAAAAGACATCATCGGATTCTTGGAAATCTCAGCTGGTCTAGATTTTTTGTTAAACCAGAGAAGATTCTTAGTTTCAGAAGAGGAGCAAATCAATTCTTCTAATCTGACCCATCTTTTATCTGCTGTTTTACTCATGCATTTTTAACACTTTATTTATGCAGGCAGAAAAACACTTTATAGATCCTTGGAAATGTTTATTTACCTTTGTGAATTGTTAAAATACATTAGATACTGTGAACCATTGTGGCTTACAATGTATATATTGAAGAAACACCTTTGAATACATGCCGTTTCTTCAAATCATTTTTGCACGGGATAAAAAATAAAAATAAATAAACAGAGACTGCCATATGGGCACTATGATTATTTCTACCAGCTTCACAACTTAGTAACTAATCACTCACCTCCTTGCTGCGTTTTCACCTGAATGGGATCAGAGAGTGGTCCATCCCCCACCGAGGTGAAGGCCAAGACTCTGACTGTGTAGGTCTCATGTTCCAACAAGCTTCCTACAGTGGTCAAGAGGCTATCATCCACATTGCGTTTCTGCCAGTTATTGACTGGAAGGTCTGGCTCCATGTTGAAATAAACACGATAACCCCTGATTTGACCATTGGGTTCCACTGGCTCCTCCCACTGAATTATCATGGTGGAAGAGCTGAGCATTCGAGCTTGAACGTTTCGGGGAGCACTAGCAGGGGCTTGCTCTCCCGTCCGTGTCACAACAGGCTCACTGGGTGGTCCCTGACCGATGGAATTAACTGCCGACACCCAAATTTCATATTCGGAGTTAGGGCTGAGCCCCCCAATGCTGTATCTTGTAGTGGTGATGTCCTCCTTGATCTGATAAGGACCATCTTGGCTTTTGGATTTATACTCTATCACATAGTACGACACCGGATCAGGATTTCCAGAGTCCCAGGTGACAGTAATGCTGGTGGCAGTCGTCTCTGTCACCATGGGGGCTCCGGGTGCTTTGGGAAGGGCTAAGACAAATGAATGGGGGGAAAAAACAAAAGGTTCAGAACAAGGGAGACTATGAACACCAGGAGTGCCCCACTCCAGTCCTCAAGGGCCACCAACAGGTCAATTTTAAAGGATATCCCTGTTTCAGCACAGTCAACGGTTGAGCCACCTGTGCTGAAACTGGGATATAATGAAAATCGGACTACTTGGTGGCCCTTGAGGACTGGAGTTGACCACCATTGATGTACACAATCTGATGCAAACATTTTGACCCCACACTGTATATTCCATGTTGTATAACCCCCACATCCCCAGTAATTCATCCACATATAACAAGTTTAACTTGGATAGGGAAATCTACCATTCAGCTTGCTGTAAGACTAAGTGGGGTTTGTGGAGTTTTAAAGTTGTGAAACATTTAACTTTAATAGTTGCATTCTGAAAAAATAATTTCAAGCAGCTTTGGAAAGGGTAAGAGGAAAGGTCAAACTAAGAAAGTATAATGCAAAAGAAAAATGGTGTTTAGCTCGGACTTTTGCTTTAACATTTACAGTGCCCTTATGACGTACCTGGTAAGCCATATGCCCAGAGGTCACGCTGAAGCGATCACATAACTATAAATACCAGGGGGTCCTAGCCACATCTGGCACCGTAAAGGTCAATATAGCAGTGCATGCTATTTGCAATACTGTTTTTCCCCCCACCCTTTACTTTAAAAGACCACATCTTATTTCAGGGGATGTTTTTATTTTTTAAATCCGATGTTTTGTTCAGGAGAAAGGAGCAGTTCCACAGGTCAAAATGGATGTCTCCCCGAGCAGTCTAAGGTTACTATGGAAAGGGGAATTGCTGCTTGAAGAGGGCAAGATGAAATCAGCAGAAACGTCAAACTGTGTGCGTGTCCTGTAAGTGTTTTGATTTTCCTTTCCGAGTGAACCCTGGACTAGTTTATCTGTCAAGAGCAGCTCAAGGAGTCAATGAAACATTCTATCGCAACCGCTAATTGTGGCACAAAGCTGGGCTGTTATCCATACTCACATTTCACGGTTATCTGGGCAACAGACTCAATAACACCAAGACTAGACATGGCCACGCAAGTGTAATTTGCAGACTCTTTGACATTGGTGAGTTCCAGAACATTGCGTCCCACGGGCATATCATCTTCTGGGGTCAGGTCCTCAGCACCCACCATCCATTTCACATATGGCATCGGTGAGCCCACCGCGACACAAGTAATGTTCACGTTACCACCTGGCATAATCTCGTGGCTCACAGGAAGGATGGAGAACCGTGGAGCGACGCGGCGAACTGCAGGTGAAATCCACACGGATAGCGGAAAAAAAAAAGGAAAAAAGGGAGGGGAAATAACTTAAATACAGAGGGGGCCATTTGGGGAAATAAAACAAACAAAAAGACTAAAAACAAAAATTGAACTTCAAATAAAAACTTACTTCACAAACAAAGAGATAATATAGAGACATGAAGCCATAATTCATAGCAACAGGGTTCCATTGATCAGGAGTAGACCCATCACAGCACAGATAATACACAAAAATTTATTAGCAATTTCTCATCTTTAACAACAGATCTGAGGTTTTGGGAAATGATTAAATGTAGCTGGGTCCCACACTTAATACTTTGCGATTCCCACATTATTTTTCCTTCTTAAGTCCGCATCTAGTATCACTTCACAGTCGGAGATGGGGCGTCTTTAGCAGCCGTGTTCTGCGAGTGATGAAGGCGGAGAGAACGAGCGAGGAGTCCACGCTACGGCACTGCTCGGACGGATACCGCTAACGGCTCTCTAGTGACATTGCGGAGAGACGTCCTGGATGACAAAACAAGGCTAGGAACTCTACCAGTAACCATCCAGGTTTGTTACCAATGGTTTTGGAGCACCACATACCAGGAGAAAAAGATGAGAAATTCTAATGAAATTTTTGTGGTTTTTGGGTGTAAAAACCCTAACAAAGCCTCTTTAGAATCTGACACGGTTTCATCGATAGATGCAGCTCTCAGAATCACAAACATCATGCAAAAGAGGTATAACAAAAAGGGGGGGGAAAAGGGGGGGGAAAAGGGGGGGGGGGGAAACGAGAAAAAGAGGGAGAGAGACAAAAAAATAAAATAAATAAAGAAGAAAAAAAAAGAAGAGGGGAAGACAGAAAAATGCAGAGGAATATAAACATAAGGGCAGCTAGCAAATGCCCGCATGAATACTGGGTAGAGAGAACGGTATCAAAGGGGATTAAGGGCGGGGAACCCACTTTAATGCTGCATACTTTAGCTGATGTGACCAAATGTGCCGAACACATTGTCACATCCGAGCCCTGGCAGGATATTAAACAGAATAATTCATAGTAAAACAAGGTGATGGACTTTTAACGCTGAGAATAACAGTGACATGTTCTGTGCATCCCCCTTGCTGATAGGTGGATGCAGCTTTCAGACCTCACACATTAGAACATGGACCAAGGGGTTGAGGCAGCCCCAATCTGAGTGACTCTGTTCTCTGAAACATCTTGAACGGAGGAATAACCTAATTACGCAGGCGTCGAAAGAGTCCCCTAAAATGGGATCTAATGCCAGGCATATGGAAAAAGGATACTTCTTTCAGTCCTACATTTGGGGTGACAATCTCCCTACATCTGGATTTTTCAAATTGTACGGAATAAATTCTAGATACGGTTATAGGGCGATAATATGGGGAGGAGGTTTTTTTCTCTAGATACGGTTATAGGGCGATAATATGGGGAGGAGGGAGGGGGGTTGGGCGAGAGGAGATCGGACAGAAAAACTGAACTCAATGTAAAGCTCTCACTGCATACACAGTATAGTGTAATCCTGAAGCAGTTTTTTTAGACACAATGCACTATAGTTAACACATGATGCACAACATTAAATAAGCAGAGAAGATATGCAGGAATTACATCTGGTATTACCCTAGTTCCTTCTTTGGGATCTCCGAATAATTCCCAGAGGCACGGATGCCAGTTGACAATTCAAGGCTTCATACTACGGGGCAATATACACCTAAACAGGAGTATCCCGCTCTTGCAGAATAAGCTAAACTGGACATGTTCCAAGCAGGACATTGATACACCCTTCCATTTAGAGAGGACTTATTTCTGTTTGCGAATATTTTTCCCATTCATGGAATTCTGGCACTTTGGGGGGCGGAAAACTGTTCCAAAGAACAGAGTCACAGAGCCCCCGCCCACACCTCAGGCACACCTAACACACAATGAAAAGAAGTGGGAAAGAAACAAAGGACCATGCGGACAGAACAGAGAGTAGAGGAGTGCGAGTCTGTTGATGGGGCCGACATGTAACTTTCGGTGTATAGAGGAGAAATGGGGACAAAACTGACTGACAAGATTCCAGTCAGTCAGCAAACAGCATTAACAGAGACAAACAGCAGCGTGTGATGCATATACTGCGTTGTCATGGAAACAGGATAAGACAGCAAATCCAACAGAGGTTAATTAAAAATGAATTTTAATTTTAATTTTTTTTTTTTTAAATGTACAAGTGGATCTGAATACCAAATATCTCAGTCCGAAGGACAGGCAAAAATTCATTATAGTTTAGGGATTCTATGATGGGGCGATTATGGAAAGGGGCATTTAGAATTTGAAATGGGGTAGAAACACTCACAGAGCACAGGCGTAAAAAAAAACCAAAAAAAAAATCGGTATATACAGCTGAGAGCGCTGGCAGCCCGGGTAATGTAAGCGCGGAGGAGAAGAATAGAACTAAGGACCTTGCGGCTGTGATTTTTAAAGAAGAAAAGTAAAGGCAAAGCAAAAAAATAAAGGAAATAAAGAATTCTTTCTGCCGCTACAGAGTAATTCCCGTGGCACACAGGAAGGGCATTTCAGGAGCTCATCCAATGCAACACAGCCATTAGCTGCCTTCCTTAAAGTCTACACAGGGTCAGCCACACAATACAAGCTATTTCAGATCGAGCAACTACAGGAGACCCATGCAAGGCTCTCAGGATTTGTCTGGGGAGGTCTAATTGCCGTTTCTTTCTCGCGGACAAATAAAAACAACTTTAACCTGCAACAAAAGTATTTCCGCCTCAGCTGGGACACAGTTGATAGTTATGGTTCCTAACTCCCTACTCCCATGTGCCCTTATGTTACTGTGCGAGGAGAAGCAGGTCCAGTCAAGATGTTGTGGATATAATCGGCCAGGTGCAAGAGGTTTCTTATGCCCACCTCTCTCTCTCAGACAGAAGACAACAATAACGAAAAACAGACTGCTACTGAGAGGCCATGCTGAGCCCGTGTAGGACTAAGAACCCAAAGGAGAATTCAAGAGCTAGGAACAAAAAAGGCCATGCTCTGTGAGTGTTGTCCACAGTGGAAGAAACGTGAACGGTTGTGACACCGACAGCTGTACAATAAATAAGGAGAGGGGGATCTGAAATTAAAAACGTTTCAAGCCCCGATTTAGAGAGACAAAAAAAAAAAATAAATAAATTAAAAAGTTAAAACAATTATTAAATTAAAATAAATGAAAGAAAGTGACGTGAGTGTTGAAAGCACTAACAGGATCCAATGATGTCATCGCACTCCAACAGTCAGCAAGCGGCGGCCTCAAACAGGGTGGGAGGAGGCGGATATTATCGGCCATTTTGGTGAGACAGGAGTCATTCCGTCTTATTCCAAAATGAAGGGGAGGAGGAATATAAGGAAGGTAGCCAAAAATAATGTGCAGCCTCTACATTACCAGTGAAGCTTAGATTACACCTGTCCTCCCCTCCACCGTGAGGCCCCCATTGCTATTACATGGCAACCCAAACACTCCATTCTGCCAGCACAAGTCCAGTATGCTTCCAGCTAGTGGGCAAAGAAATCCAGCCTGTGTTCTAGCTGAAGATCAGGGAACATATTTAGGACCTGTATCCAATTGATAGCTCCGTCCTGATGCAATTCGTTAAACTGCTCATTTATTTTCTGTTTGGCAGAAGCTCAGCAAAATCTCCTCTAGAACACAAGCACAATCTCAAACCAAACATTAGAGGAGAAAGCAGAGGGGAGTTTTATTATGAGATTTTAACTTGACACGGTGTAATCTAATGTTTCCTCCAAAACAAAGAGACCAGCAATGCAAAAGGGTGTAAGACACAGACACAGGCAGGCATCTTATTTTGCTTGGTACTGTTCCTGCCCTGTGCAGCTTCTCCTTCACATCTTCAGAGATCCGTGGGCAGAAAAACACAGACACCTCACCCACCTCCCATATATCACTCTACCAGGTTTTAGTCTCCCTAAGACATGATAGACCAGTTGTGACAAGGTCTGATGTGATCAGATTGTCCCTGTAAATGTGTATACCCGCTGGCTGTTTCGGAAAATCCATGTATGTGTTGATTAAAAATGTTTACATTACAATAAAAAATGGCTCTCAAAAACGCCACCATTGGACTACCGGGGAGAACGTACAGATATATAATGACAGGAAGTTGAAACACAAGACACCATCGTTTAACATTATGGCAGAGAGGCAGCAGAGCTGTGCTATTATCAGCTAAAAGGTGCCTGCTGCTCTAAACACAGAGGCAAATGCATTAAACGCAGCCATTTAGCTATGTGGCTCTGCCTGGCGTCAAAAGCAAGCATTAGGCGAGCACTGACAACAGAGCTCTGATAGCGTATTATCTCAAGGAAGGGAGTGGGAAAATGGGAGTGTGACATACACGGTGAGAAAATGAATTAGAAATGTGGGCCAATAATGTGTCAGTTATGCACTGGATTTAACAGAACCCCCATTAAAATCACAGAGCTTTAATGCCAGCAGTGGAAACGACCCTAAAAATAGAGATGGCTGGAAGAACTTATGTTTGTTTAAGGTACTGGGAGATTTAATCTAGCTAATTTTTGCACGAGTTAGGCAAGTACTTGAAGGGAATAATACTGATGACCCATTAGCCCTCTTAATTTGTATTGCTTAAAACGTACGATTGTACCAACCTGGTGGTACAGTACGTCTACTGTTCTTACTCGAGGCACCCACAATTCAACAGATACGTAATGGTTAACACTTTTCAGAGGTTGCCCCCATCTCTGTTAGGTATCCTGCACTGTGCTTTACTGTTGGCTATTCATATTTAGCCATGGAACTCTCCAGTGACTGTGCCTCTAAGAATGTTTTTTTGTAGCATAAATGGAGTGAAAAAAATGTATTTATGGAAAACTCTTCACTATCAGCAAGACCGCGCTTTAGCCTATATTTGTTACAGGAGGCATCTTTGAGGTCCGTTCTGAATCCGGGGCCAACAGATCTTTAATCTCTTTGCTCACCCCGGGAATAAAGGAGGACATGGAATCAGTTTCATCCCCACAGGGCAGGAACAGTGGCTTTTCAAAAATGCATTGATAACCACAGAACAACTAAACCAACCAACCAACCCAACGGAAACATAAAAAGCAAAACACCATACAGGGGAAAAAAAATTGCAAAAAAATAAATAAAAAATACATGCATAGGTAAGTTACATTCTCCCATCATGCATCAGGCTCAATGCCCAAGCACCCATTAACCATGACGACGAAAAGTGCAAAAACCCAGCAACATTACCAAAGGATGCATAGAGAGGTCTCACAATGCAATATTATCATCTCAATACCAAAAGCCCAAGGACAGGTGCACTGCCCTTAATTGAAAGAATTCTTTGCTTTTTTTCATTATTCTTTTTTTTTTTTTTTAGAATGTAAAAATGTGGGTAAAGAACGTAAAAGAAAAAAAAAGACACCAACCTTCTCGTAGCTCTGAGGGATGTTAAGGGGTTTGATGCAGAACACAATGACATGAGGAGAAGAGAAAAAATAGGGGAGACACAGAGAGAGTAAAAAAAGACCTTCTCCAGGCTTTCAGCTGCAAAGCGACTAATTGATTTTCTTTTAAAACGGTAAAAATAGTAACAAATTTCCTTAATTGTACAATTATCTGCTGAGCTGTAACCTCTTCCCTTCCCAAGCCCTGTTCTACAAATCACCCGTATGCAGCAGCTGTGACTACAACGATTCTTAAACAGGTCATCACAATACATATTTAACAGAGCAAAAAAAACAGTTATACAGAGGGAATATGCATGTTATGACTGTCCCTTTCCCGCTCCCAAGCACTGGCATTATATCGTCCCTTCCCAAAAGTTTTTTTTACCCCTGGTTCTGGCCCTTGTCCCAAGGTAAGTTCCCGATGATACCTCACAGGCTGTTCTTACCATAGAATGTGTGTGCAAAAAATGTAGAACTGGGTGAGGCTCGTAATTCAAAGGAATATATTCCCCCAGCTAGAGAAAACAGAATCAGCTAAACTGTGACATATTATACCCAATAGTCAATCCCATACGAATAATCAGGATTAGATTTAAACCAGTATTGGCGTTTGAAAGCAAAACACTTTTCTTAACAGATACATCATTTATACCTACCACAAGCATCTCCATGCATGGTGCACACCTGCTTTTTAAGGATGTCTTAATACAACCTAAGGACCATTAGATACTACACTGGATCCATTCACATATCAGAGAAATGATAACATAATAATGTCAGCCCTGAGAAACGTAAATCAACTAATATCTTCTGGATGGCGGGATCGTCGGACGTTTTCTGGTCATCATTTACAGGCATAAAAAATGATCTTATTTCATTATTCTTGGTTTGAACTCACACAACTAAACTTTCCTGAGTATAAGAGCACGAAGATATCAAATCTATTGCCTTACAGAGAGCTCCCTAAATTATTTCAATCTTTCATTTGAAATTATGAGTGGAAACAAAAAGCCTAGGAACCTCAGTGTTGACAGCGAGACATGTTTCATTGGCCTGTTGTAAAATGAGACTGAATCTTCCACACCCTTTACAATTATATATTAGGTCTTCTTCTCCAGGAGTTGGCCAAACGTTTCACCCTATATCCAAAGGGTGAGTACAATACATTATCTAGGCAACAATCTACACTCCTCATTCCTCCTGGCTGGGAATAATACAAGAAGACTGTCACAATGAAAGGCTGGGTTAATGTTATGAATTTCTGTGACGTCCATCATCAACTTTGTTATTGTTTGGCAAGAGAAAAGCTAAACGTAACTCTGCACTGCTTGTCTAAAGTTGTCCTATGCACATCCCTGAAAGCCAATAAGACGTTTGACATTATTTAGCTAGTTTGACATGTTGGTTTGGAATGCGTTTAAGAATGCATGCCTGATTAATTTGGAGTATGGCATTATCTTTGAAATATAATCCATCATTCTCAATATGATGGGCGTGCCTTTCTCTTGCACACACATTGTATCACTTGCGGTGCCTTCATTTGGGATCTTCTTACTGTGGCAGTGGAGCATTTGTGCTTTTTGATTTTTATAGGGCGATTCTCAATCAAGATGAAGGTGCTCCTAATATCCAGTTCAGCGACAGTCTCTCAACTTTTTGATGAAACTCCTCGTCAGTATCATTTGATCTTTAGATGCAGATCTTGGCGCAAATCTCATGGCTTGAACACTTAAAATAACGTTAACTATAATAAATCGATTATGAAGTAATCTAAAGGCTACGAAAGCAAGATATGACTCCCTAAAATCCGTAAGCGTAACAGGTCATTAGACAGAGGTCAAACCACTCCACACATTAAAACCAAGGTTATTGATATCAGAAGCAAACAGCAGGTGCAGTCTGCCAACGTTACACACGATCCAGCGTGCAGAGCTGAGGCGCTCCCTACCTCTCACGTAAAGATTAGCAGGTGAAGAATAGCGTACTCCGGCACTGTTGGTGGCCACACACTCGTACTTCCCTTGATCGGTCTCCTCACTGTTCTCAATCTGTAGGGCACCTGTAAGGAGAGAAGAAAATGGCAGCAGGAAAATTAGAGCACGTCTCAAATGTTAGGTTGGTTTCTCTACCACCCACATTTATGGGTAAAACTAGTTGGGGAACCATCTGCTATCCCCAATGGCGGAACAATACCATGTACAGTAATGGCCAAGGCACTCAGCCGTAGAACATAATAATGGGACCCTGCCAGCAAGCTCTGCAAATCCTCCAATAATAACCAGGAAAGTCCAGAAGGAAAAAACACAAGTATCATTGACGAGTCCAGAGAGTGAATTTCCGGTTGTCTAACTCCTTAGAATGAGAGCAGGAAGCGAAGAAACGTTTTGTACCAATAGAACGTCAAAACAAACTGGGCAAACATTTTACATTACAGGCACAAAAAAAAAACATTTGAACATGATGATTGCAAGGGGCTTTAACCTTGTACCAGCCCTTTATTAGAGTAACCCCTAACGAGGCAGAAATCTCACATTTCCAACCCCTCCCTTTCACCACTCCCCAAACGACAGGGCAACACATCATGGACAACACTAAAAGAATATTAAAAAATAGGACAAACAGACTTGGAAACAGGTAGGACATTGACCCACATACAAAAAAAATGAGACGCGGAGTGACAAGGAGAAGAGGAGTAAGGCAGCTAAGAGGAGAGAAGTGTGGTGTTGAGTGACAGGTCAGCAGGGTGCCTTACCTCGTATTGGAGTATTTTCTGTAATGAAAGCAAAGAGAAGAAGTGAAAGTGGTGAGATATCAGACACCATCTCCCAGGCAGCCAGCCAGCCAAAAAAGGACCCGTTATCCAGGAAGATACCCTGCTAGTCAGAATGGGCTAACTTGTATCTACACTCAAACGGACATACCGCCTATGAGAACAAACAGTCCATCCTTCAGTTTACCCAAGGAGTTTCGTCCCCACACATTCCGTTTTAGGAAATAGGATAAAAATAGTAGTATTTTCTGGTTATATATATATTTTTAAGTGTCTACCAACCAAGCAAAATTGAGTTAGTACTTCATTAGTAGGTATTCTATTTGTATTTGAATACATTTTATATGAGTGAAGATATGATCATTGTTATGATGACAGCAAGAAGTTGGTCATTAGGATCATGTATCGTGTTCCTGTCTTACTATAGATGACATCTGTCTGGCTTTTGCTACCTATTGCAATCCCGAAAGCAATGAACGCTATTTACCGTTTTGCCAATAAGTTCAAACTCTATCTTGTATTACTTTAACCAAAATGACATCCGGTGCGATCGCTGCCCCACCGTACACACAGATGTCATTTCCAATGATTTCCTTCATTCAGCAACATGGGAGGTCTTTAGTCACCCTGCAGTTACCGCCCGGGTCCTTTTTTACCCCACTTGCACATAGACTCAAACTTTAGGTTACTGAATATTTTACCCCAATCCTGTAAACAGCACTTACAATCACTCAGCATAAAAAGCTGAGCAACAGCATATTACCAGCGCTATTGTACTTGGGAGCACAGGTCAGCTCTTCTCAATACTCTTGTAAGTAATAGCGCTGACCCTTACAGTTTATTCCCAATGTGTCCTAAATATTGAGCTATGTCCCTTTCCTCGGTGCATAGCTCTACAGTTTCCATTATTTTGGAACATTTAGCTATTTCTGGCAACCATACTTTAAAATCCAATTTTTTTCTATTTAATTAAAATAAAGCAATACAAATGATATATAAAGCCTAGTTGTTTTCAAAATTGACCAGCTTTCGGTTTTCTAAATGTATTTTAAGTTGCCGGGACGTATAATTCCCATTTGTTTAAAAATATACATCACTTTAAAGCAGCATTTCATTAAAAATCCTATATGTGGGTTATATATATACACATTTTTAATGTGCTGCATTAAGCTTCCTTGCTATAGCAGCTATTTAGGAAGGTACACCACTTGCGCTTTAGAAACAGGCAGCCATATTGGGTGCCCTGGGAAGAAGGATCTTCGCCAATGGGTCACGGGAGTACGGATCATTCGGCAGCTTGGATAACTGCATTGCCGTAAATGTAAAGAACTGCTGCATTTATTTAAAAAAAAAAAAAAAAAAACAGGCAAGAGGCCAAATGCTGCTTTAATACTACAAGAATGCAAACTTATCTCACCATTTTCAGGATGTGGGGTAAAATGTTGTGGGTAACAATGCGTAACTATAGTATTCTTAGCAACATGGAGAGAGGGTGACATTGTTATTGTGTTAGATTGTAAGGCACTAGTTAACAGTTACTAGTTATTGGGTAAGTACTTACTAGAATGTTAGCATCTAGTGAAAGGTTAGGAACTAGCTACTGTTAATAAAAGCAGGAAGGTTAGGTTTTAAGGAGAAAGTAAAACAAGGGGATATAGGTTCTGGTTGGCGTGAGCGGGGTATTGGTGCAAGCAGCAGGGGGTTAAAGATATATATGCATGTTCGATATTGCCCATCCCTTTGTGTGTTCCACACTTGGTGGAAGATCTGCCATCTGGTAGGAAGCTGGAAGTGCAGGCAAAGGTTGGGGGAAGGGAGAGGAGCATGTCTGCTACACATCAAATGTTTCCTCCACAGGAAGCAAAGGGAATATTGAGAGGTTATTGATGGTTATTGATCAGCAGGGTTCAGAGAGCACAAAAGGAACACATCCTAAAACAGTGGGCTGAATGGAGGAGGGAGCAGAGCTGAACATGCCACTAAGCAGCCAGTCGGGTAATTTTTGTCCAAAATGTTCCATAGATGTTCATGGGGAATTTAGCCCATAAAAGGCCTGATTGGCTGCTTCGGCAGATGTAAAATCAGCTCCTAAAGATGTAAGCCATTGCAGACGTCATTCTATAATGGTCAGAGGAATAATATACACATACACACACACTTCTTGGTTAATCTGTAGAATTTGTGTTCCTAGCTCCACGCTCCTCTATCCACCAGGTAAGACTACAAAATGAATGGGATGTTGGTCTTCCCAGTGCAAGCAAAGAGGTCCGAGCAACAGACCAAAACTCAAATGCACTGGGAGCCAACAAATGATATTGCGGAAGAACAGGTGGCTCGGTGCTGGAAAAAATCAAGGATAATTACAGGAGGCTGCAAACTGAAGAGGAAAACATTAAGAGAAAGGAGGAAAACATGTTAGAGGTAAAAAGGGTTTAACGGGATAGGAGAGAGAAGGATTTGTGGAAAGGAGGAGAGAACAGAAGGAACAAGGAAGGCAGCACCAAACGTACGGGACCCAGCTGGCAGATGTTCAGAACTGTGCATCTAGAACATTGATGTAGCAGAGATTCGAGGGGAGATTTCACTAAACCGTCACCTTGTTTAATTTATAGTGGCATAGAGCAGGCTGTGACGTCAAAAATTAGCAAGGGAAAAAAAATATGGGCTCATTAAGAGCTCTTGCCTCCCCAGCTGGCTTACCCTCCCTCCCCCACCACCCGGATCCTGCGGGAAGCCATAACGATGCTCATCATCAAGCATTAACTTAATGTTTTTTTTCCACAGGCTCGGAGCCACAAGAGAGAGCGAGCGCGAGAGCCGCCTAACCCCCCTAATAATGCTCTCACACACTTCCATGCGCTGCATAAGGCAGACAGGAGGCAACGTTGTCATGGTAACTGCTGGGGAGCTGTAGTAGCAGTAGCTGTGCAAAGCATCCTTCTGGACTGATCGAGCATTCCACTCCCAAGGGAGAGCCCTGCAACTCAACTACATCATCCCTTAAAAACAGGGGACAAAACCCTCACTATATAATCAGGCATAGGACTTTCAAAGAGACCAATATGGTAGCAACATGTTTCTTGCAGAACACAAAGGGCTTAGATTGTCTCTTCCCTTCCCAGAAATTGCTCCCTACCCATCACACATCCCCTGCTGCCATTTGCAAGAATTGTGACAAATTGGACAATGCTACCAATTTGTGCTACACAATGTTGTATCTCCCTGAATGTTTGTCAGGGCCGTTCTCTCTATAATTAGAGTATTGGGGTTAGAACAGGGACGTTTAGGTTGTCCATTTAGGTGTGTTAGTTATACGGAAGCTTATGTTACTCCTTTAGGTCTGCTATTAAGGGGGTTAGTAGTAAATGCAATGCATGCATTTTAAAAGCTGTTAAGAAAGGATTAGTTTGAGGGGGGTAAATTGGCTTCAGCTGTGTTTATTGTTTCAATCACCAACTTACCAAAGGTCTCTGAGTGTTAAAAAGAATGAAACAAAGGGGAAAGAAAAGTTTGTTAACCACTTCTCCGTCAGCAGAAAACACAGAACATGTTGCACAGGTAGAAAAGTTAAAATGACATTAAAAGAAACAAGTGCAGGTTGTCTGGAATATGGAAGAAAACAATGCAACACACGGGTTTCTGGCACTACACCAGCCGAGTGTTATTCTGACAGACCGCCCCGGTATTTCCACACGCAGCATCCTACTTTAGCTTACAGCTGTGCAGCTTGCCGTAAACTGCAACTCTGCCTCCGCTGTGATCAGCTTATATAATGTGACTGAGCATTAAAGAGGTGAAAATACCTTTCTGTTCGTGTTAAAAGTGCTTCAAGCAACATATGTTAGTGTAGTCGAGGCTCTATTCAACAGAATCCAACTCCACGCACAATGGAATAAAGAGATGGTTGTTTGCACCAAGTCTTAAAGGAGCAATCCATGCAATAGCCTACGTTTTTTATTTATTTTAAATAAATCAGTTCTGTAGTTTTAGATAATACTTACTACAATTTTTTTTAAAAATTCAACACAATGCCATTTTTAATGGGTTTTAATATAATGAGCATCCTTTGATTTCTATCGCAGGCTTTAGCCCACTTCCCCATCTATGGAATACTTTCCTGTTTGTGATCATTTGTTGCCAATATCCCCAGCAGTTTGAGCTGCAAGCTGTAACAATAGATAATGTTTCCGTAGTGATAATATAAGGATACGTTGTAGCTGCTGAGTTACACTGACTAAAGGATTGATGGAAACTGAAACGCAGCCATTTAGTGAACACCGGGGAAACAGAATCTTTGCTGACCGATCCTGGGAGAACGACTCAATCGGCAGCTTAGGTAATTAGTTTTCAATCAAGGTAATCAAAGGATGCATATATTAAAACAAAATAAAGATTTTTTTGTTTTTTTTTTTGTTTTAAGTGCTGCTTGGACTGCCTCTTTAAACCAGTAGACTGTTCAGGGTCTGTAGTCACAGGATTGAAACAGATCTGTATAACCAGTTTATTAGTGTCTGCATCATTACACATCTCCTGCTATGAGCTGTGATGCCCACTATGAACATTACATTGCAAAAGGCTGAAGCTTCTTGTCACCCTTTTGCCTGGCTCTGCATCTTTAAAAAAAAACAAACAAGTGAAGCTTTGTTACATTCATGGCCAAATATTGGCTGTGTGTGGATATGTTACGGTGGGCAGTGCAACGTCTTCTCTACTTAAATGCAGGCATTTGGAAACCCCTCGTCTGGTTCTGCAGGTATTAGAAAGAGACACTTTTGTAATAACACCCAGGTGATTGGATCAATTGTTTGAGGGACCCGCTTTACACAAAGACTTGGTCAGTTTTGCAAAGTGCTGCATGATCGGTGCTCATTTCCAAACCGGTTATCTGTGTGTTATCTGTGTGTTATCGGTTTGTAACTTTTGGGCGGAGCGCCTTCTGTGGCAGCGGAGACTCTAAAAAGGACATGTCCCTTTCTATGAAAAAAAAAAAAAAATATATCAAAATGAATGCCAGGAAGACCAAAATAAAGCAGATATGTTGCAAAGAGAAAACCAAGAGTGTTGTCTCCAGAGTCAGAAGGTAAAAGATTGTAACAAAGAGAAGGACAACATGAACTGAAAACAAAAATACACAAAACACACAGATTTGGAGCAGCAATAAAAGGACGCACAGACTGCAGGACAGCAACACCGCTCCCTACATAAAACAGACACAGACACCGCTAAATACTTCCCCTCGCACCGCTGCTCACGTTCTGTGATACCTTCCAAGTGTTGAGGTCAAGTATCCACAACCTCTGCATATGCAGTGCCACGCTAAGCCCCTAGGGCAGGGGGTGAGCAACTCCTCAAGGGCCACCAACATGTCAGGTTTCCAAGATATCCCTGCTTCAGCACGGGTGGCTCAGTCAAAGGTTGCTCTACCTGTGCTGAAGCAGGGATATACTGAAAACCTGTTAGTAGCCCTTGAGGTCTGGAGTTGCCCACCCCCACCCTATGTACTCTGTAAACAACCCAGGATAAAGACATAATGCTGTACATTATTGATATACTTACACCGGGAAAAATTGTTGCTATAAAAGCTGTGAACTTATGCTTACTTGTTAATGTCCATTTTTTTTAATGCTTCTTCCCATCACAATGCCCCTTTCTGCCCAGCTTCCTCTGTGCCCCCCTTTGATTCACTGTCCTCCTTTCCTCTCCTGCACACATCTCCCCGTGGGCCCGTACCTCTGCGTCTTTCCTGTCCTGTGACCCCACTGCTCCCCTGCTGCCAGCTTCCCCCCGCTCACCTGATCGTAGCTGTTTGATTCGCCCGTTGCTGGTGCCAGGGTCCACCGGCAGGAAGTCTTTGAACCAGGTTATTTCGGGATCGGGGTTCCCGCTGGCAGCGCACAGCATAGTGGCTGTTCTTGTTCGCTCCACGACTTTCAGCTGTGGGCCCATATCAATGTTTGGAAAGCCCGGGGGTAGCTGGTCCTCTGCACACAAAACACGAGGAAAGGGAAAGAGGGATTGGTGAAAAAGGAAATCGCTTATCTGTGAATAATGGGTGGACCCAATCTGTACAAGGTCAGTTTCACAGGGGGGTGGGGGGGGTCACAGCTGCAGCACACAAGCAGGTCGGCCACGCCGGTCCTGAGAGCCATCTCGATCTTTGTCCCTCATCCTTTCCGATGACATCATTTTGCTACAATTTCTGCCTCAGACATATTGGCTACACCTGCTTTGTGCTGGAGTAGGACCCAAAGGAATTGGTTTATATAGCAAACGCAGAACACCACTCGTGTGTGTACAAGATGTGCACACTGGCAAACGGGGGAACACAACACGACACGCTGCAGTGTGTGTAATGAAACAAAGCCCAGCGCACTGTACAGAATCTCACGGAGTTCAATTAAAACAACTAGATTCAGACTTGGAGCGTCTCCTGCACTATAGGAGTTACTGTATCTTCGCTCCTTCAAGTAGGACAAGTAATGGGTCTACGTGGTTAAGGGGTCTGGGACAAGAAGGGACAAAAAGAGCCAGCATTCCCCTGCCTGAGCATCATGAAACCCCATGCAAATCAGGGTATAATGCGAACCAACCCAACGGCTTCATCATGTAACATTCACAAACCTGAGGCACAGATCACGCTTTCGCTCAGCTGTTGCCATGGTTACACTTAACCTGTGACCCGGGTTCTGTTTATTTTCTTGTATTAAGATTAGTCTCCAATTTAGAGGCCAAATAGTGTCAAGTTCCCCACACCTCTTCCTGGGATGCAGGAATTGCTCCTCACACAAGGAGGAAAGGGCGACATGGTGGCCATGTAGATTACATTTCGGTTCAGGGTTGACAGGATCGTTACCTCGAAGGACGGTGAGCTTGGCGCTGACCGTAATTTCACTGTGTGTGTTCTGGGCAACACAGTCGTACACATTCTCATCTCTCGGTGTCCGCAGCGGCTGAATCCGGAGAACTGCGCCGGCGCCCTCATCAAACTCTATGGTCTAAGGAAGCAAATAAAGCAGTTTGCCGCAGTACGTGATGGGAACAGTTGAGTGGAGCTCAGCAAGAGAACAGACAGATACCCATCTCAGAAGATTCTACACGTTCTTCACCTCACAACAAGTTGTAGACACACACACACACACACACACACACTTACTTACTTACTTGATGCCATAGCACAGGGGTGCTCCAACTCCATCCTTAAGAGCCACCAACAGGTTCGGTTTTCAGGATATCCCGGCTTCAGCACAGGTGGCTCAATCAGTGGCTCAGTCATTTTGACAGAACCCCTGTGCTGAAGCAGGGATATCCTTAAAACCTGACCTGGTCGGGGGCTCTTGAGGACCGACCTTGAGCACCGCGAACTCATAGCGGCTTCTGAACAACTTTTTCCATATGTTACATGAACACAGTATTTTAAGATGTAATCATTTTGATTAATTGGCAATTACAAATGCTGCTTTAACCTCGTAGAAACTCTGCCCAAAGAGCACCCGTTTTAAGAACGTGATGGGAATCTGGTTACAGCTTACCCATCTGAGCCAGGCAAATATTGTATACATAACTTGTGAGATACCGCTCACCACAATATAAATGTAATCATAAAGCATAATATAGTTCCTGCTGGTGCAAAGAGGATAACGCTGACAGACAAACACATAAGGAGACAAAGAGTCCTCCTGAAAGATCCCCATTAACTGCACAACAAAGCTAGGAATATTTAGCAGGGTTTAAATACCCACTGTATGAGTAATTAAATTAGCTGTGAGGTACAGGTAAGCAATCGCTCCCAGCACTGTGGGAGGGCAATTGCCACTAAAAGCCATATGGCAAAAATAATAAATATTTTATTAATCAACCAAAGTGACACATAGTATATAACACATACTCTAAACTATCATAAAAACAATTAAAACATATATGTAACGGGTGATAACCAGTCCATGGATAACCATGGATAAATCCAAATTATTCTCAAAATAGATCCCTGAAACAGGTGAGTGGATCGTAGTGAGTGAGACAAAATCAGTGAGTTGATGTCAGAATGCAAATATCTTTCACGTCTCTTTAACTCAGGGTGGAGTGTAATGCAGTGTAAGCAGTACTATGCCGGTAGGCAAACCATCAGGTCTAAATACTCAACGGTATGCTCAGAGGTAGGTAGCAGGGCAGATACAAACAGCATATAGTAAGCTGCGCCCCATATAGCTAATACTATAAGCAACCAGTGACTACCACCACGTTCAGAACGATCT
This sequence comes from Ascaphus truei, assembly GCF_040206685.1. NCBI lineage: Eukaryota > Metazoa > Chordata > Amphibia > Anura > Ascaphidae > Ascaphus > Ascaphus truei. The sequence goes on from NC_134490.1 coordinate 35,248,035, forward strand.
CACCCGTTACTTCCTCCTCCACGACGTCATCGCGTTGACGTCGTGGAGGAGGAAGTAACGGGTGAGATCGTTCTGAACGTGGTGGTAGTCACTGGTTGCTTATAGTATTAGCTATATGGGGCGCAGCTTACTATATGCTGTTTGTATCTGCCCTGCTACCTACCTCTGAGCATACCGTTGAGTATTTAGACCTGATGGTTTGCCTACCGGCATAGTACTGCTTACACTGCATTACACTCCACCCTGAGTTAAAGAGACGTGAAAGATATTTGCATTCTGACATCAACTCACTGATTTTGTCTCACTCACTACGATCCACTCACCTGTTTCAGGGATCTATTTTGAGAATAATTTGGATTTATCCATGGTTATCCATGGACTGGTTATCACCCGTTACATATATGTTTTAATTGTTTTTATGATAGTTTAGAGTATGTGTTATATACTATGTGTCACTTTGGTTGATTAATAAAATATTTATTATTTTTGCCATATGGCTTTTAGTAGCAATTGCCCTCCCACAGTGCTGGGAGCGATTGCTTACCTGTACCTCACAGCTAATTTAATTACTCATACAGTGGGTATTTAAACCCTGCTAAATATTCCTAGCTTTGTTGTGCAGTTAATGAGGATCTTTCAGGAGGACTCTTTGTCTCCTTATGTGTTTATGCCAGGCAAATATTGGTCAGCAGACCAGCTGTAAAAATCTGTCCTAACAGTGACAACGAAACACAAAAGTGATGGATTTCTCCTGATTGCTGTTGATTTATCAGACTCGGGCACCAAACAAGGTACAACATCAGCTCATTATACCTTCGGCAATACATGTGTCAGTAGATTACAAAAACATCTCACCTCAAATCTTTGGGAGTTCACTTTCTTGCCCCTCTTATTCCATGTGACACGAGGTTTGGGGTCTCCCGTAGCTTGGCAGACGAAGGAAGACACGCCGCCCGAAACGCCTATTTGGTCTGTTGGTTTTTTAATGAACTCCGGAGGACCTTTGCATGGAAAGAAAGAATAATCAGCCGTTTCAGCACATGGCGTTCCAATAAACCGTCCCCCTGACTGAGGCAGCGTGAGCTGAGACACGACAGACAAAAGCAAGGCCAGATTTACTAAGCAGTGCTATTTCATAGGACTCCTTCCAATACCTGAAAACACTTTATTGTCCAGTCAATTGAATATTCTGTAAAGGAGCCTCGCAGCTAGAAAGTGTCTTATGGAATAGCACCACTAGTAAATATGGGCTTCAAAGTCTACACAAGACTCCCTACCAGCCCGCATGAGCACACAGCACTGGCTGGCCGTTTAAAGCTCCCAGTGGCCAATTGGCTGAACCTTAAATGTAACCCCAATTGGTCAACTGCTCTAGTATTAGCCAGTGTATTCAAATCTCTGGACACTTCCCATTGGCCATTTTATAATCCTGGGTCAGCGGGACAGGGGCCTGTCCACACCCCTGCCTGTGATTTGCCCATGGTTTAAATCCACAGTTCACCCAACTGGAAAATGTATAACTCAGCACTTCAGCTTGGCCGAACCGTCAAGCTCCGGCCTCCACCCTAATTCCCGAGTCTTGGAAAAAAGCCTGGAATATGTATCACTGCCTGGACTTCGTTAGCCTTGCCTGGGAAAAGCATGCTTAACACGATTGGCAAGAATCATATAGGTCAGGGGAGCACAATCTTTTCCCTCTGCGCCCCCCTGCCTGCTCTCCTCCCCTGCTCGCGCCCCTCCCATGTTCGGCTATGAAGTCAAATGACGAGTCGCTGGAAGCCAAGGTAAGTTAGTTACAGAGGTCTCGCGCGGTTCCCCGGCATTTAGAGAGCACGGGACCTCTGTAACCACCACGCCCCCTCAGAAAATCTTACGCCTTTGCGCACCCCTGATCTAGCGAGCTAAATCACTGCACCAAGCACAATGCGGCCAGTCTATCCTTTAAAAGGAGGCCGTCTGCGTGGTACTTTTTTTTTTAAAATCTTTTTTTCCCTTTATTGGTATCTTACAAGGTAGGTACAGATAGTGAAAACAGTCATAGCTGAACAGAGAATAATCAGTCATAGGCACATGACTGCGAAACAGATTGAGATACCCAATAAACCATTTTTCCTTTTTTATGTTGAAGAAGAGGGGGAGAGACAAGGGACGGGTGGATAGATGGGAACGGCACGGAGGAGGGGGGGGGGGGAGGTATTGGGAGGGTTGGGCATGTCTCTGGACCCTTCTAAGCCACATGGTATCATACTCGAATCAGGGCTTGTAGTAGTGACGGGGCACCCGAGCCCGGCCATGGCTCCCAGGTTTTGTAGAAGTGGTGCATTTTCTGTTTGAGCATGGCCGTGAGACTTTCCATGTTCATGACCGTGTCTATTCTATTTACTACTGTTCTCCTGGAGGGAGCCTTCGTTTGTTTCCAAGCCGCCGCGACAGAGCATCTAGCGGCCGTTAGAATAGCGGAGATCAGCATGGCTAGTGGGGCAGGGATGTCCTCAATTGGTTTTCCCAGCACGTATGTCAGAGGGTCCAGGGGGATCTCCAGTCCTAGGGTTTCGATCAAGAGTCTCTGGACCCTGGTCCAGAACCTCTGGATCTCTGGGCATGACCACCAAATATGGGCCATGTCCCCCCTTTGACCACATCCCCTCCAGCACACGTCTGTTGTGCCGGGGAAGACCTGGCTCAGTCTGCTCGGGGTGAGGTACCACTGGAATAGGATTTTATATATATTTTCTTTTGTGATGGAACAAATTGATGTTTTGGAAGAGGCCTCCCAGACATCCTCCCAATCCTCCAGGTCGATTTGTAGATTTAGGTCGGCGCTCCATTTTTGCATATATACGTATGGGAGTGGGGGGGGGGGGGGAAGCCTCGATCGTTCTGTAGATTTCAGAAATTAATCCTCTCTGATATTCCCCTTTTAGGCAGAGGGATTCCAATCTGGTCTGTGCTGGGAATTTAGAATTTGGGGATAGAGCTCGCAGGAAGTGCCTTATCTGCAGGTATTTGAAAATGGGGAGGTCGGGGGAGGAGAATTTACTTTTGAGCTCTTGGAAGGACAGTACCTCATCACTCCTCAGCAGATCCGCAACCATTCTGATGTTTAGGTCCTGAAATTGACCAAATTGGTTACGGGCGCATCAAGGCGGGAAATCTGGATTCCCGAAAATGGGAGTGAGTTGGGAGGGGGAAGAAGCTAGGCCATGTTTCCCTTTGGTTTTAACCCAGGTAGACCACGTGCATCTCATCTGCGTGGTACTTTAAACATTAAAATCTTTATTTTGTTTTAATATATGCAGCCTTTGATTTGATTACCTTGATTGAAAACGAATTGCCTAAGCTGCCGATCGATTCGTTCTCCCATGGTCGATCAGCAAAGATCCAGCTTCCCAGGGTTCACTAAATGGCTGCCTTTCAGTTTAAACCAATCATACAGTGTGTAACTCAACAGATACAATGTATCCTTATATAACTGAGATAGAGGGGTTGATATTTGCTGCTTCAGATAGAGAGAGAACGGACAGAATATCGAAATTTCCCCAAATCAGAGTGCATGCAATTTGGGGACATTTCGATATTCTGCCTCTCTATCTGAAGCAGCCTGACTCTCTCTGACTGAACCTCTCTCTGACTCACTCTCTGACTGAACCTCCCCCACACTATTACATCATAGGAGTGCTGGTATTACATTCCTTGTTGGCTTATATTACGAAGGTAACATTATCTATTGTTACAGTTTGCAGCTCAAACTGCTGGGAACATTGGCAACAAATGATCACAAATCGGAAATTGTGTTGCAAAGATCTGGCACTGCTGTGGAGATGTGGTAAAACCTGCTATAGAAATCAAAGGATGCTCAGTATATTACAACTCATTTAAAATGGCATTAAAAGTTGATTTTAGAATGAAAAAAAATGTACGTACGCAAGTATTATCTAAGACTACACAACAGATTTATTTATAATATACAAAGGCACATGTAAGATATTGCATGGAGTGCTGCTTTAAACGATAGCCTTTTTATGCCCTATCCCATTCCATCTACTACGTTTGTCTGTACCGTTAACCCTTTTGTGTAGCGTTGCCTTTTCCAGTGTAACCTATTAATTTAATAGCTCCTTCGGCTGGCCGACTGTAAGATCACATGTCTTGTGAAGCTGCCCACTGCATATATTTGTAGTTTTTTAAAGGGTTTTTGCTTTTTGGTCAGTGTTCTGGGAACGCTGTGGCCTCTGGCTTGGTAGCAGGCCCCTTCGCCCCCAGAAACCAATGTGTATTTTTGTAAGTGGTCACAGCTCTTTGGAGACGTGGTGAGGTCCCAGTAATGGGTGTGGTACCCTGTGCATAAGAGCAGTGCTCTTGGGTGTTCTCACCGGCAGTACGGGGTTGGCGAACAATACCTTGTTTTTTGGTATTTGTGTAGCAAGTGCTGGATTGCCAGGCGGTCTGATGACCCAGGCGCTACCCCAGCTCGTGAAGTCGCCAGGAGTCTGCTTATCGGTCACTTGCCTTTCTTTGGGTGCCGGTGGTCACAGACGTTACATGACAGAAATATATAAACATACACACACGTTTTATGACTCCGCATTACAGTAGCACATCTGCAGAATTTTTCTAATTAGGTACAAGCTCCTATCTTAAATATTAGAACAAACACTAATTTGGCGCGAACCTGAAACTCAATGCATGTTTACAAGTATATATATATATATATATATATATATATATATATATATATATATATATATATATATATATATATACATATATATATATATATATATATATATACACACATTATATATACACACACACACACACACACACACACACACACACACACACACAAAACTAGTTGATCATCTTAAAAATGCAACATTATTTCACTTTTTCTTTGTTACCATTATACAGCATCAAATCTGTCAGCCCAGCTGCACTAAACACATTGTGCAAATAAACTTCTGTGTTCACACACATTGCAGTGTACACACACACACACACACACACACACACACGAGTGTGCGACATACTGACATATAGAGGAGTGCGACACACACACTGGGACACTTTCCTAAACACAAAGAAACTTTACTGTTTTATCTCAAGGGCACAGAGTCCAGTGAAGACCTGCAGCTGCTGGGAGCTCAGTACCTTGTGAGGTCCGGACTGACGGGTTGTCATGGTTACCAGTCTACGTCAGCCTCCCGCGCGCAGGTTGGAGCTGTGTCAGGGGGGACCTGGTGCTGCTCTTAACAGAGGTAAAAATACTCGGCGGTCTCCCTGACAACATCTCACTCAGAGCCGACACCAAGATTACAGATTCATTCCTCTCTCTCTCGTGTATGTGCTTGTGTGTCCATGTGTCTGTCCTCCACCACACACACACACACACGTCTGTGTGCAATCCCCAGTTTGGACATTTCCATTGCAGCATGCAAAGGACTTAAGAGCTGCAACATTTCGGGGATCCAGTCACACGACCGTTCTACGAAAGTGAAATTATGTGACTTCAAGATATGTGAAAGCAAAGGACAAATGCTCCACCGTCTGAACACAAAAATAACTGGCAACATATAGCCCAGTGGTTATCAAACCTTTCCTTGGAGACCGCCAGCCACACCGGGATTAAGACGATCCCTTGCACACAGGTGAATGCAACTCTCAGAATGCTGGATGCTTGCCTCAGGCCCTTGAGCAGAGCTGCGAGACAAACTTCCCATCCCTCAACCATACATCGCATACACCTCACCCCCGTATAGCGCTCACACACTTCACTCCCCCCCACATACCGTGCATGCCCCCTCCCCCCCACATACCACGCACGCCAGTCCCTCCCCCCCACATACCGCACAACCCTGTCCCCCCCATCACACAGGGCATAACCTTCCCCCACCCAGGACATACACATCCTTCACCCCCCCCCCCCACAGGGCATATCCCTCCCCCCCACCACTGCATATATCCCCCCCTTCAAACATACAGCCCATGCACACCCTCAAACTTGTGTGTGCGTTTTTAACATTAAGCAGAGCATTGTAGATTCAGTGTACCCCACTGTATGTGCATGTGTGTGAATATCCGCGCTAACCACTGTGTGTGCGCACGCGCACTTTACTGTGAGCCTGTTTGCACACCCCATAGGGTGTGTACGAGTGCGAGTGTGCCCGCACCCCACTGTGTGTACGAGTGTGAGTGTGCCCTCAAACACAGAGCTCTGAATCTTTATAGACACACACACACACACACACACACACACACACACACACACACACACACACACACACACATAATGCCACTGCAAAGCTTCTTAACCAGAACATATCCACTGCTCCCACAGAGCAGCATTTCTGGCAAGAGAACCAACAAAAACAGTCAATTAAGGTCATTTTACTGTCAGTAACCGTTTCAAACATAGCCATCTTATCTTCATAAAAGTGCATTAGCAATAATTGGGAAGGCAGCATGGTGCAGAGGGGACAGTGTACCACGAGCAGGATCCCTCTTGTACCCGCTCCGGCAAGACAGGGGATTGGATAATTGCTGGTCGCAAAACACAGTCATTTCACCTCATTGCTGAACACTGGCCAGTGAGGTTCAGAGAAGGCCTGAGACTATCACCATTAAAGTTCTTCTCACAGAGAAGTGTCTCCCGCGCACTAATAATATCCCCCATTAATAGTGGTCATATCTCCATCATAGAATCCAGCACACAGTATGCGGCAGACTGACAGATGACCCCACTGTTGGGGTCACACACACAACGTTGTCACCTATTTCCATCACAGAGTCTCGCACCCTTCATATCCTACACACACGGGTAGTCATCTCTTTCCGACACAGTGCCAGACAGCCCAGCCTTCTCTCCATCACACAGCATAGCTTCCATTTGATCGCAGTATTGCCCAAACTATGACCTTCTTTCTGAGTGCCCATCACCCCAACTGTGCCCCGCACAATGCAGACCTTTTCCCGATGTGAAATCCTCCTCTACTCGCCCGGGTCTCGGACCAACGAAATTCCAGCATACATCACAGGAAAAGATCTTTTGTGGTGAGCAACATGTAATGTGCACATTAATATTTCAGAAGGCCGGTAAAGCAAAAACATCAAAACGGCTAATTACCCAACTCATTTATTTTCCATTTTAAAAATGAGATACACATTTAAAGGATTACTGGAAATCTATTCCAGTTTAGGAGAACACCGAGGTATGAACAAAACTTAACTGTAAGGAGTAGGACAATTTAGAGACAGGAACACATGAACACACTGGGCCTTATTAATTAAAGTGCAATATCGCCAACTTGGTGCCACCGCACAGAATGTCACAATTACTTGAATGGGACTTTCCGTGTGTTGGCACAGAACTGGCGCTATTGAACTGCATTGAATAAGCCTCATCGTAGTACACAAAACCAGATAAACCAAATATAATAGATCAGGATGCTGGGGACAAGGACTGATTTATGCGTGAGAAAGAGCGCAAGCAATAAACAACGCTGAAGGCGAGAGCTCTGCAGCGAGCGAGAAGCAACAAGAGAAAGCAAGATCCCCAAACCACATTGCAGGCACAATCCCTACCTAAATCACAGGTAACTAGAAGACCACGAGAACAGAAACACAGGTTTGTACGGTGTTCTGCGCTCTTTCTGGTCTGTCAGATTTAAAACCAAGCTAATTCTCTGTCCTTTTGAGAAAATAATCCCACTAATTAATTATGCGGAGAATGCAAAGTGATGTGGCCCTGAGCGGGGCGGGGACCCTCTGAAGAGAGACAATCCCCCAGGGAGGCTGTGATTTCACTAGCAACTTCAAAGGATAATAAATAATTCAAATGAATCCAGCCATTTCCAAGGCTCCCTCATTCTTTGCTTCTATCCTTTCTTTCCTCATTGTAACTAGATAACATCTCTCTACAACTCTGCATTGAACACCTTCTGTTTCTGTACTATAGACATACTGGCGGGGAACCACCCTGTAAGGCAGGGGTGCGCAAACGTTTGGCCCTGCGCCCCCCCTGCCTGCTCAGCCCCAGTGCTCGCACCCCCCCTCCCCCTACCTGGTATCCGACGTCAAATGACACCGAGTGGTCATGTGACATCACGTCACCCCGCGGCCGTCGGAGAGAAGGTAAGAGAGTTACAGAGGCCTCGCGCGCTCCCCGGCATTTAATGTAAATGCTTTGGGGGGAAGAGCGCTGGACCTCTGTAACCGCTGCGCCCCCCCAAAAAACATTATCGCGCCCAACAGTTTGCGCACCCCTGCTGTAAGGTAAGGAAAGCTTGTACTGTATCAACTTGTTGGTGCAATAAAAGGTATGATGCTACCGACTACTACTTTCTACATGGGAGGACCAATATGGCTACCCTCTCCTGAACTGCAATTGCTAGCCTTAGCACAAGGCAGGATAAGTGGTATGTTTGCATGTCATTACCCAGAATCCCTGGCTGCAGAGGAGGCACTATGCTACGAGATTAATGGGGAAAGGCAGGGACCCGTCAGAGACATGTGGATGTGCTCACACGTGGTATTTGTATTTGCTATACGTAGCAGAAGCTTTATTAGGCTAGAACATGAGGCCCATGCTCTGAGGCTGGAAGCTGGGCGGCTCAGGGGAATGTGAGGGAGCACTTCACAGGAAAAGGTGGTGAATTCGTGGGACAGGCTCCCAACAGTGGGGGTGCTGGAAGAGACAAACAGCCAGGGAATTAAACATAATAATAATGTGTGGGATGGACAGAAGCTAATGCAGAGAAAAATGTATTTTTTTATATTATAAAAGCCCATAAACCCTGCCCAAAGGCAGCAGGACCCGCACAGCTCTGTGCTGGTCTGGGTATTATCAACAGTCACCAACATGTAGTCGCGAAGCCAAACGGCGATACACATTCATCTGTGCAAACACTTGGCCAGCCCCTTTATCTATTTCTCAATATTATTACGCAAGATACAGTTAGTAGGGTTTCATGTTTAGGCACGAGACGTAAAAAACTGCAAACAGCACAACAGGAAATACCAAAAAAACAAAGAAAAAAACCCATTAAAGACCTGAATTCCTAATGAGGCGGCAATCAGACGTAACCTGTAACACTGTTACTGTTTACGCGGAGCTGGATGACAGAAGCATTTCCATACCGCCATTCTGAGACCTGGATCACGTCATTTTGACTCTGCACGTTGCTTCTTAGTTCTTACAACGCTCCAGTCCCATGAAAAAGCACAACATACCGGACTAGCACTAAAGTAAAGGTGCTCAGCCATGGAACATCGCCCTCTGCTCAATATACTATGCAACATATGTTAAAAATTGCAGTTTGTTAGCTTCACAAAAGCTGCGCTGAAAACCTTATTGTGCAAAACAACAAATTCCACGGGGATGTTACGATTACGACATTTCCCTTAACCAGTCGTAGGTCACGATACAGGCGTATGCTTGTTAACTAGGAGGGCGACCTAGCTGACTTCAGTTTCTGGCAGACGGGGGCCTGGTAGTGTCGCGATCGCTCTGGAGCAGGAGTGGTCAACTCCAGTCCTCAAAGGCTAATAACAGGTCCGGGTTTAAGGATATCCCTGCTTCAGCATAGGTGGCTCAACCTGGGCTGAGGCAGCAATATCCTTAAAACCTGACCTGTTGGTGGCTTTTGAGGACTGGAGTTGGCCCTCCTGCTCTGGAGCTTCTGGACCCCAAGCATTCTCAGGCTGCGTCCATGGTATGGACGACCCGA